>NW_019384386.1:798887-972465 GCF_000671375.1 Centruroides sculpturatus | reverse complement strand
GTTTAGACGGACTGCGTGGAATATTTTAAATAAAGTTGTTAATTCTTTCTTACAAGTTAGTGTTAAATGAAAATGAAAAATGATCTCTTGGCCATCACACGGCAAGATGATGTAAGATTAATGGAATTTTTTATACCCAATCTGGTTTTCCTGGAGTTAGAGGCTTTATTGATGAAAAGCATATGGCTATTAAGACATCAACTGAAGAAGAGTAGCCTATTTCAATAGAAATAAGTATTATTCTGTCATCATGTAAGTTTAGTTTGTAATGAAAAAATGGTATTCAAATGATACATATGGAAAATGACTTCTCAAGAAATTGTAAATGAAAATTCATTCAAGTATACAAACTTATGTAATTTTGGATTATTATTAATGCTGTTCATTTCTTTACGATTTATTTAATGCTCCGAACATAACATTTCTGAAGATTCCAAATGCATACTAGGTAAACCTCACTTTTAATCATAAATAATGAATCGAACTTAATTTTTTTCACATTAACTCTGTTTATGAAAAAAGTCATCTAAAGCTATTGAACCTTACAATGAAAAAAAATCATTATAAACATTTTACACAACAAATAATTGAAATTTACCAATAAAAATACTTTCTGCCGTTTATTTTTCGAGAACTAATTCTATTTTTAGTACTTTGTACAGAAAGTAATTTTTTCATGAGAGCAGCCATATTGAATTAGCACAAAGCTCGACAACGAGCTTACCAATTTCGCTAAACAAGACGTCACATAGCTCTAAAGTAAACGCCAATGAGCGTGGCACTCGGACGAAAGTATACAGGCTGAGCGTGGTGATAGTAAAATTTGCTCAGAAGTAAACGCACCCATAGTTGCTTCCTGCACGCACATGCAGAAGCGTCATCTAGTGGTTGGAAAATATGACAAGCATTAAAATGGTAATTTTGAAAGGTAAATGTTATCGCTAACTAGATACACAACAAATATAAAGGATTTTTATAGATTAATAAAGTTAAAATAAAGTTTTATTGTCGAAGCGAGGCGAAGCTGAGTGACAACTAACACTTGACTTCGTGCATTCCTTGTCAACATCATAACTCTTGAATGAGTTGTTCGATCTTGATGAAATTTTCTAGGAAGACTCATCATCACTCAAGGATGAACTGATTAAAATTTCAACTCTCAAAAATGATCAATTTTTATAGAACTGGAGATAGAGATCAAAACGAAGGTCACGTTTTTCTTCAGTATTAGAGATCAAAATGAGTTGACTAAAGTTCCATTCTACATGGCAGCGTCTATTTATATAACCTATTTATCTAAAGATGAAATTTCTCAGTTCCAAAAGGCAGTAGAGCTATATCCAACAAACGAGCAACTTGAAGCAACGAAGACTACTTGCAGTCAACTGGGTGCCCTGTTGCTTATATAGCATCTGAAAATACTCCAGATATTGCCCTGCCTTCGTCCAAAGATGATTCAGCTCTTGGTCTCTCCAAGTATTTTAATCTCTCAGTTAATGCCAGAATCATGCGGAGAGTCAACTTATGGGTGCAAGGAGGTCTCGTCCAGTAGCGTGCCTCGTGACATTTGATGATAGGGAAGCTGTGTTTCTGTAAGAAGCCGACTTTCAGGGGCAATCAGTTAATTGCGCGTGATGGTCAAGGATCCATTTGTCTTTTTTTGTTCGATAAGCCAGTAAAAACCGTAGACTTCTAAACGTATTTTTCATATCACAATTACATTCTGAATCGCTAGCCACGATATAATGGCTACAATTAAAAATAAAATAATAAAAACTTACTTGGTAAAATGTGCGTGGATGTACTGTACTGTACATACCTGGTATAAAATATTCTTCAATTGTATGAATATACTTTTAAAGAAAATTACAATTAAATATAGCTTTGTAAAGAAACGTACATAAAAATAACATAAAATAGTCTTTACTTTTTAAATCTTAAAACAATCCACTTACAAGTTAATCAAATAGCTCCCTACGAATGGCTAATGCAGCGTTTCTCAAACTTTTTTATCTGGTGGCACACTGAAAATTCACGGCACCTCTTATTATTATTATTATTTATTTTTTTGCTTTTTTACGGTTAGTAAAGATATGAAGGATGAGAAGTCTTTGAAAAAAATAAAAGTTTTTTAAAGTAAGTAAGTTTATTTCCAAACAACAGAAAAACATTCAAAACAAAAGTTGTTATTATAAAGGTATCTGGTGATAAAATGTGAACTTAATGTAGAGTATGCGCTTGATGGTGTTTGCATATTTCCTTGATATTAGGTCGTGTTTTTGAGAGACATACCCTCATCTCATTTTCAAGGGCCTTTAGTCTTTCTCTCTTCTTTGTTTTAATATTTACGAGTGTAGAGAATCCCACTTCACAGAGATACGATGTGGAAAACTGCAATAAAATATTAAGTGCTATGAATTCTATATTGGGATATTCCTTCATAATTGTTATCCAAAATGAATTCAGATTCATTTCTGAATGCTTCAATCTTAACGTACGACCGTTACGTATATCAATTAATTCTTGCAGAAGCCGTTCTGCAAGACTGAACTTACTTATTTCTGATGTCTCTACAAAAGGATTTCGAATCCAGTCGTACAAATCAACTTATATGTCGGGAAAATAATGGTTAATTTTTTCTTCTAACGACGTTAAATGACTGTAAATAAGTTTTTGCAAATTTGTATTGCTACATTTTGTTTTGGCAACTTGAATAAACATTTCTACATTATTTGCGTTTACTTCTATCTTCCACATTTTTATTTTATCTTTAAAAGTTTTAATTTTATCTACAAATATTAATATATTTTCATTTCTACCTTGCATGCTTGAGTTTAACTTGTTCAGTTTAACTTGTCTGTTAAATAAGCTGGTTTGGAACACCAAGAATCATTTTGTAACAATACAGAAAATTCTGGTTTGTTTTCATGTTGAAAAATATTAATATTTCTTCTTTAAGTTCAAAAACACGATTTACTACGCGACCTTTCGAAAACCATCTCATTTCGGTATGAAGAAGCAGGCTATTATGATGAGATTGCATCTCTTCACATAGTTTTGCAAATACTGTATACGCGATTTTAATGGTCTAGCTTTGATATAATTAACCATTTTAATGATTTCTTCTAACACTCTTTTGAGTTCAGAGCCTATTGTCTTGCTACCAATGATTCACGATGAATGAAGCAGTGAGTTGTTACAACGTTTTCGTTTCTCTTTTTAGCGTATGAAACAAATCCTCTTATAGTTCCAATCATTGAAGGGGCGCCATCTGTGCATACACCCACGCAAGATTTCCAAGATAGACCATTTGTATTAAAATATGTGTTCATGATANACTGGGTCCGTGGCCACTCTGGGGTGGAGGGAACGAAGCAGCTGACGTTCTCGCCAAAAGAGCTGCGGTCTCGTGCTTTCATTGTTCTTACAGTAAGATACCGCCTTCCACTATCCATAAATGGATCTATGACCAACTTTTGCAAATTTGGCAAGAAGACTGGAACAACTGCGCTACAGGCCGTCCCACTCATGGCTTCATTCCAGACATCTCTGTCAGGCTGAGATGCAGGCATCTTGTTCCCAACTTTGCCATGACTCAAGTTCTCACTGGCCACGGGAACTTCAACGCTTACCTCCACCGGTTCCGGCTACGGGACAGCGAGACCTGTAGGTGCAACACGAACACCAAATACGACTACCTTCACCTGTTGTTTGACTGTCCACTCTTCAACAGCAACAGAGATAGACTCATCAACCATAACTGGCCGTGTCCTCTACAAGCCCTAATATATGAGAAAAACATGTACAATCATCTAAATAATTATCTGTAGAGCATCAAAGTGTTTACAGAGAAGACGAGAAACACTTAGTCCGTGGCTGTACCCTCGTAGTCATTCAAATCTACTACTGAACTACAATGTTAACACCACGCGTTAATAANACATAATTAACTTCAATATTTTATTATAAAATTTAATTACAAGTTAATAATTTATTTTTTCTTACTGTAAAGAAGAAAGAATATTTGTATATGATGCTTTTTCGTTATTGTCTGAACATATAACAATAATAAAAACAACTACTTACTGAATTCAACGCATTTATATTGCACTTCTACTCGCTGCAGGAACAGAAAAACAGACAATTAGTAACTACAGTAGACCCCTATAACGCGGGTTCCTATAACGGAGAATTCTATAACGTAGCGAAAAAATTGCGACAGTATAAAGACGCTAAAAGGGACTCGTAAAACGTGTCGCGACAGGATTGGTCGAATCTGGACCAATAGTAGACGAGCAGCCGAACTACTTACACGCTACAGAGAGTTTAGGCGAGTAAGTTGAGTTTACTCTCGTCTGTACAGTATTATACATAAATTAGGTACAGTATATATAATTATATATTAACTTAATTTATTTTAATTTTATTATAATTATATATATACTTTCCGCCGTCCAGCGCCACGCTACGGAGAGTTTAGGCGAGTAAGTTGAGTTTACTATCGTCTGTACAGTATGTAAATTAGGTACCGTAAGTCTAATACAGCACTAATTTTATACATTTCTTGTGAAAGAAACATTTCTTATTCAATGGCCATAAAAATTATTTATATTAATGATGTCTCCAAANTCCTTCAAAACCTCAGAAATATGAACTGCCCGGCAAATATATATAATCTACTACGTGATTATTTAAAAGACAGAACGGCTACTCTTCAATGTGGAGGACACATCATTCGACGAAAAATCGTCCGCGGCTGCCCTCAGGGTTCTGTATGTGGACCGATTCTTTGGAATGTGATTTTTAATGACTTTTTTGTTCAAGACTTTGGACAGCATTGCATCGTGGCCTATGCTGACGATGCCCTGGTCCTTCTTGGAGGCAGCTCTAGAGCAGCCTTAGAAAAGAATGGCAATAATATCCTGGACAAAATACTAAAATGGGGGAAAGAGTACAAACTGGAATTTAATGCCCGAAAAACCAAGTGCGTTGTGTTCAATAAACCCGGAAACAGAAATCTCTATTTGCGTGTTCCCACAATTAAAATGGCTGGACAAACAATTCCTGTAGACAAGAACATTAAGTACCTGGGTGTGGTTCTGGATCACAGGCTGCTCTGGAACGCCCATACTGAGTATATCACCGCACGGACTGGCAGGATTTTTCATACTTTTGCTGTCATTGCAAGGCAACGTTGGGGATTGAACTCGGAAGCCATGGATACCATATACAACCAGATCTTTGTCCCAATCATCACATACGCCTGCGGCAGCTGGGGGTGGGCTGTTCGCAAGGTGCACATCAAGCGCAAACTTATTGCTGCACAAAGAACTGCCTTAATGCATATTACCAAAGCTTACTCCACAACCCCAAACCCTTCTCTTCAAATCCTTGCGAGGAAGGCACCTATTGACAGTTACATCCGACTACAAGAGAAAATCTGGCAGTTAAAGTGGGGCAACACCATCCATGTCAATAATCAACAAATACATCGTCAAGAGTTAGAACGACCAGTCCAATTCGCTGATACTAAACACCCTGCTTCTCTTAAGAAACTAAACTTCTCGCGACCTGATGATGCTGATATTCAAATCTTTACAGATGGATCTAAGACCAATTCTAATGTGGGCAGTAGCTATGTGGTCTACCGGGACAATGTGGAGACTGCCTCAGGGCAGTTCAAGCTTGGTGCCGGCTGCACAGCCTTTCAGGCTGAAATGTATGCAATCAAAATGGCCATTGCCTGGTCTGACTCAAATTATACCAATACTAAAGTGTCCATCATCTCAGACAGTCAATCCTCTATAGCCTTGCTCAATAGTCAAGCTTCTCACCCTATCTCAGCTAGTATCCACGACATCATTAACAATTCCAATAATATCTATCACGTCAGCTGGACTCGTGCCCATCAGGGCACACTTGGTAATGAGAGGGCCGACATACTTGCAAAGACTGCCAGTGAAGACGACAATCTCCGGATCTGCTATAATAGCCCTACCATTAAAACTATCAAGAATATGCTTTGGAAAGACCTACTTCAGCAGTGGCAACATGATTGGAACACGCTTAACCATCCAATTACTCACAAATTTATTCCCAATATTGAACTATTTCTCTCAAACAATTGGTACAAACCATGTCATCGTATGTCTCAATTTTTAACAAATCATGGCAGGTTCCAGTCTTACCTGGCCAGATTTATCGGAGCTGCAAACTCTGATTGTCCTCTTTGTGGTGTGGACGACAGCTCGGATCATTATATCTTCAACTGTCCTATGTTGGATCACGAAAGGCACTTTCTGAGGTCCTCTATGGAGGCGCACGGATACCGCTGGCCCAATGAATCCCACGGTATCCTGGACAATAAAGACGCCTATGAGGCCCTCACAAGGCTCATCAGTGCATACTTTTATCGCACCACCGTTCCTGGATACAAATAACCTTTCTCATTATCTCATTAACGGTGTTGTATTGTCTTATTTTTATTGCTACAGGTACTATTACTTTGTAACACACTGTTTTCTTTTTTTTTTTATAATTTCTTAACGTATTATATGTTTTGCTTACTGAATTTTATATTATTGTTTATGTATTTTAATTTTCTCAAATAAGTCATTGTAAATTTAGTTAATTGCTATTGTATTATGTTTTCTACTGAAATATTGCATTATACTTTGTCTGCATTATTATTCTATAATGTATTGTATTTTGTTATTTACATTCTGTATTTTGTGATTCTCTGCTATATAATATTTTAATACATATGTTTTCTGTATCATACAACTTGTTATTTTATCCCCATCTTTTGTATATTCTTCACATGTAATGTTACTATAGCCTCTAATGTTAATGATCTGTAATAATGCCAATATGTTCTTGTCTGCACCTAGTTATATGTCTATGGCACCAGGTATGTACTGTAAGTCAGTATTTTATTAATAAAATGAATCTGAATCTGAATCTGTGTACACTCGGTAAGTAATCCTACAATTTTTTTTGTTTATAGCATAGTTTATACGGATTATTCCCAAAAAATTATACGTGTTTTGGAAATGTTTAGTCGAATTAGTCTAGAATCGATTAATTTTATGGAAGAAAACCTTTCAAACAGCCGTAGTCCGTAAACTTCACACGTGTCGGGCTGCGATTGGCTCATATATTTAAGGATTCCTACAACGTGAAATTATTATAAAGTGGAATGTATCTACCACGTTATAGGGGGGGTCTACTGTAGTTCGTTTTGTTTCTAGTATTTACGTGTCTCCAATTACCGAGTCACTGAGACAAGTGGCGACGTAACAAGATTAGTAGAAAAACCAATATTCATTTTTTATAATTGTTTTAATTATTTATTTACTTTAATACTTTAATTCAATTATTTTAAGTCATTTTAATTTAATTATTTAAAAATTTCGGGGCACCCTTGTGGCGTACTTGCGGCATCCGCTTTGAGAACACTGGGCTAATGGATGGAATCAGAGACGGTTGCAATGCGTCACGGACTGTCAAATCCCTAGGGTGCCGAAACCGGTCAATGTCAAATGCCTCTTTTGTCGCATCACTCGTATACCTCAAAGGAACGTCACGGTTGTTGTACATTTTAAACGTTTCTCACCATAGCTGTAAAAATCTAAATATGTTAAACTTTATAGCTTGTCCGTCGTTTGTCTTCGTACCCTGAACACTGGGAGTTCGGGTCGTGGGTTCGCGCCTCGCTCGGACGGGCTGGCCACGTGGAGTTTTCGGGTTTTCTCTACGTCTGTAACGCCTAAATAGAGACAAATTTCCCTTGAAAAGACTTCCCGGAAGGCATCGCCCAAGTGTTGCGTTGCCATAACTGAAAGAAACAAACCAATCTAATTCATTTTAGGACCAGTTATCAACGGAAATTTCCAAAATATACTTTTCAGTCACTCTCATTGAACAGGAAAAATTTCTGTCTTTATTACATCTATTATTACGAAGAAATCAGTCTCCACTGTACTTGGCTAGAGATTGGTTCGGTTAAGCTTTTAAGTAAAATTCCGGCTCTTTCAGCAGAATTTTATATCTCTAATTCCTTAATTTCTTAATTATTTAACTACTTCTTAAGTAGAAATAAGTTGAAACCGGTTACTTTGTACTTGAATATTTGTATTCCTGGGAAAAAGTGGAAAGACAAATTTTTATGACAACGGATACATAAAATCGTAAATTTAAGGAAAATAATTTGTAGAGCTTTTTAAAGACAAATTACAATAAAACGGTTTATTATCCAACTATCAGAAATTTCACAACGTGCCAAGAAAGAGAGGAAGGAGCAATTAAATAATTAAAATTGTAAAGGATTAAAAAATATATATAAAAATGGGGAATATCGTACTTCTAACAATCTCTGCGAGTATGTGGGCTAAATTTAAAGAATCCGTGTTTCTCGCATGGACAACTGTATGTGGCCAGCTCACGCGTCGGAAAATCTGATTTATTTGTGTACGCACCAGACGGAAAAACAAAATATATCGTGTATCCACAAGCACTCCAATAAATAAATAGAATTGAAACGACACTTTGAAATGTTTTCCCGATGAAAATGAATAATAATAATACTGTATTATAATAATAAGTTTCAATAAAAATGATAAAATGTAAATTTAATTTTATCATAACGAGTTTGCTTGAATTTCGTTTCTTCTGAGTTGGCAGCAATGCGCGACGGGTAAGCTAGTAATAAATAAAAATGAATGAATGAATGTACAGTACACCCGAATAGTTAGAATGTTATAGATAGTATGGACTAGAATATAAAAATATTTTAAACTGATATTTCCAGATGTACTGTACAATGCAAACTTTGTTTTCAAGCAGAATTATCTAGTTGAAAACAGTAGATATGATCATCCTAGCCAGTACGTACTCTCCTCTACACATTAACGTATGTTACTTCGCGAAAATTTTCTTGTCAAGTTACCGTAAACAAATGGACATCACCTATGATAAAAATAATTAACGAAAGGACTTTATACCATTAAAAATCTGGTATAAAGTCTTGGAGTCATTTTTATTGCATAATAAATTACTATTTTGATGTTTTTTATAGTGTCTAGACACACTTGAAACATCTACTAGTAAATTACGTTTCTATGTCGTGACACCCAATTTCCTTAAAAAATAAAAAAGATTTAAAAAGTTACTAACTAATGCATTTAATAGAGCATACCCTAAGGCATATCAAAATCAGTAGATTTTCTTTTCTATTTTGTTATACAGTATTAACAAACGCGACCATTTCTAAGGAATTCTAATGTGGAACAACAATCATATGTATTAAATACACTCGTAGAAAAAAGCGCACTAAAAACAAATTGGAGCGGAAAATAATAGTTTTTATGAATGTCATAATTAAAAAATAACTTCAAAGTTCAAATATTATTCAAACATTTGATACTATTACGAATGACCCTAAAATATTTTTGCATTTTTATGTTTGTGTAAGATTACTTTCTTCCAAATCATGCGATGTGCATTAATATAAAGTATCAAATATATATATCCGGCCTCCAGAAATTCGTAATTACCAGAAAACCGGCTATTTTTGAAAGTAGCAGGTTTTGAATTTGGCCAGCTGTAGCACAGTTGAAATTCGCCACTTTAGTTTGGATTTCGTGATGGACATGTCACGCGACACCAGTTCCATTGTATTCTTCACTTCTATAAATAGTGCACTATATATGATATTTTATAATTTAAGAGGACCTTAAAAATGATTATATAGACCTTGCTTTAGAAGTGTATTAATTTGTATCTGTTAAACACAATTTCATTCTTTACGTACCGTTGATTATTTTGTATATACGAGGTCTGTCCGGAAAGTTTCAAATAGAAGTTGTTTGCATTTACGTAGAAGCTAGTCGGTTTTGTTGTTTTCGAACTGGTTTCCTCCTCAGTCTATGCACTGATGTGTTTCTGCAATGAAAACAACGCTTCTTGAAATGTTTCTATTGAGACGATGCACAGCTCTGCTGGCGAATTTTCTTATATGGTGTCAATGGATTCAAAACTTAATTTTAATTTGGGAAACAAAAGTAAGGATGCTGGGGCTTAGTCCGGTGAATATGGAGGTTGAGGAATAAGTGGCGTCGAGTTCATAACCAAAGATTTTTTTTAACTGTTTCTGCCCTGTGGGAACTAAGAGGGCCTCTTTTTAGGTTTTATATTATGGGTTCGGCCAGGCCCACAATGGGGCGACCGGGTGATGAGGGACGGGTCCCGATATACCAGACCACCGATGAAAAATTCCTGGAGATCTTTCGACCAGTCCGGATTCGATCCCAGGTCCCACCAGAATAGTAGGTTACCACCTTGACCGCTCGGCCATCCTGCCGTCCTTGGCCAAAGATTCTGTTATCAACAGTGAGATGTGAGCAGGTACATTGTCTAGATGATGTTCTCTCTAAGCAGTCAGTATTTTCTTCCTTACTGCTTTATGAAATCTTTTCATCGCCTCCAGATAGTATTCATGGTTAATGACAGTTTCAGAATCGAAAATAGCAGTGATTTCCTTCACATTTGACCAAACTCGTTGAACCTTTTTTCTCACCTACTCTGGTGACTGACTTTCTTGTCTATGTCGTACCCATGACCCATGTCTCATCCCTAGTGATGATGTTTTTTATGAAATTGTCATCAGACCTGTCCCGTTTCAGAAGCTCTTCACTCACTGGAAGAAAATCACAAAACGCAATCAACACGTGTTTACAGAAATGAATGTAACACAAATGAAGATAGAACAAACTATTTTCAGCAGATAGTACCCAAAAGTTGCTGCTAGAGAGCTGTGCATTCAGATTCAATTATCGGTTGATGAGTAATTTAAAAAGTTTGCGAACTTTTCGGACAGACATCGTATTTAGCTCGTGTCCAGAAACCGGAAAACCCAGAAATCCGAATCACTTCTGGTCCCAAGCTTGTAAGATAATTGTCTGGTACTGTGTTTATTTTATTTTAAAGAAACAAAACTGATTGCTTTGGTATCATTGGGTGTTGCAGCACCATAAGCACACTCCTAAATACGTCCATGCAGCTTACTCTGGGTTATGGGCAAAAATCTTTGCGTTTTTTAAAGATTCCATGTAAGCATGGCCAACATTTCATTTTGGCCAAGTTTACATGGGAGACGAACTATAAGGCATGGCTCTGTGAGAAGCAATATTACTTCCAAACTCTGTACTTTTCTCAGGATGGATCCTGAGAAAAGTACAGAGGGTGGTGCACTCTTTAATTTGTTGAATTCATTAGTTAAGAGTTTCAGAAACGGGTGGATACGATGACTGTGATAATATATGGCATCCCAGCAATATAAACCACTATTAAAAGTGAATTGTCCAACTTACCTCACAAAAATAGTTTACTTTTTGGCTTAGAAAACGAATAACTATATTCCGTTCGTGTGACAACAATTGAAAAACCAGTACAGAAATTTTTTTATAGGGTGGAATGCTATCGTTTTTTTGTGAAATATTGCCATAAATTCTTTACTGTTGAATATCTCTCATCTCTAGCGTGGTATAAGCTTTCGATGTTGCTGTTGCGTGCCAAGCGGAAAACACAACCGTATTGGTATATATACTAATTTAGTAAAAGGAAGCTCTTACTAAATTGCAAACTGGAGATACATGAAAAAAACTTTTCTTTAAAGTTCAAAACCCGTGGCTACACTTTTCTCCAAATGATACAAAACTCAACACCTTGTATAAATCTCTACAACTCTCCCATCAAGTGGAGCTGCACACACAAATACCAAGGCATTATTTTTATTTCAGTTAAAGCTTGAAAAGTCGTTTGGAGTATAAACTAGGTAAGGAAAAGCAGATCGGCCATCAATTACAGAGGTGCAGTCTCTGTATTTGGGATGTAAACTATAACAATTGTAACATCTTTTTCAGTGGAGCAGCGAAACCATTGGTACTCTTTGCTGTTTCATTATGGTAATAGATTATATGCAATATTTCGAGAGCATAGTTAACAGATTTCCTTGGTGTACGAAGTCAGTTTGTTCTCGGGATAAGCGCAACTATAGAACTGTTTGGATATATGAACCATTTGTGCTGGCAAGTTGATGCCTTGACTCTTATGTATACAGATGAATTTTTTGTGTACAGTATACAAAAATATTTGTAAATACAGATTTATAAACATCTACAGAAACCTGATGCTTAGCAAATAGACACGATTGCCGTAAATAATCGGACTATAATTTGAAAATATTAATTAATTGAATTGCTCATCGAAAAGTACTGTACTATAAGCCATTAAGAAATATGTTGCAAAAAGTCATTTCTTTGATGTTAACAATGACATTAAATTATTTTCTGAAATAAGTAACATATTTATTGTAAACACTAGCAGACCCCGCCACGCCTTGTTGTGGTTCAAAATGTATCTATTATAAATGTATAACACTTCCCCAGTGGGGGAAAATTTTTCGAAAAATTTTTTCTTAGTGTACATTCTGTTGACGTACCCTATTAAAACGCAATCAAAAACGCAAAAACCCGCATCTAAAATAGTATAATAGAAGCCAAGTTTTTCAGAGTAAGCCTTAATCCTGTCTCTCTCCCCCGCGGGGGGAATATCAAAAAATCCCTTCTTAGTGTACATTCTGTTGACGTACTCTATTAAAACGCAATCAAAAACGGAAAAAAACTGCATCTAAAATGGTATAAATAGAAGCAGAGTTCTTTGCGGTAACCTTTTCCGTAAGGCTTACCATAAAGAACTGTCCATCCCCCATGTTTAACGGAATAATATATAGCCTGTGTCCACCCTGAAGTTCCATTCTAAATATTGGTGAAAGAATTTTTGAAATCAGATGAGTAGTTTCGGAGATTACCTGCTGCATACAAACTAACATACATACATACAAACATTACCTCTTTATAATATTAGTATAGATTATGAAAACTTAAATGAATGGAACCTTAAAAAATCGTAGAATTGACATCTTGAGTTATTTTAACGTTAAAAGCAATAACTTGAAACATAAAAAAATGGTGTAGATCGTCGAACTTGCGTTACCTTACTGAGAAGAAATGGAAACTTATTCACAGAATACGGATTCCAGTAAAGGCACAATCATCGGTAACAACATTAATTTAAAGTCATTGGTAATCACAAAAGTTAATACTGAAATTGATTGTAAAGAACTTCATAATTTTCTTAGACTTAAGCCGAATATATTAAAACAGATTTTAGAACATAAGAAATAAGCTATATGTGATTTATATTATTAGTAATTAATGATTTTTTCCTAGAAATTATCACGTAGTCTTATACACTAGACACCGTTTATTGTAATCACGTAGGGATTTGCCTATACTGATGGTGAATAACAGAATGATAACTAAACGAGGTAAGTGAATAAGACTAAAATTAACGGAAATTCTGGTTCATTGACTCTGACATTAAAAGGACGTGTCATAACAATTAAAAAGTATATAGCTTGAAGATTTATTAATTACAGTTATTGTCATTAACGGTATTCGAGTTTAATATTATAATTACAGTTATAATAATGATTATTATTACTAATTTATATGTTTTGAGGTGGCTTTCTGGTTACATTAAATGACTGATAACATCTGTGATTACACGTGCAACTTCAAGTGTTTGCGATTTATTTTGTTAGTTATTAATAAGAGAATTTTTTGCTGTAAGAAGGAAATTTGTATATTGTGCTATGTAATTCGCAATTTAATTAATGTAATAACATAATAGGCATAAAAGTGATCATGATTATTCATTATGATGTTTAGGGAAAAGGGAGGTATCGTGGTTCCGTAGTGTAGCGGTTATCACGTTCGCTTTACACGCGAAAGGTCCCCGGTTCGATCCCGGGCGGAACCACAAGGTTTTTGTTTTTTGTTTATTTCTTCTTATTCTCATAACTTTTGCCGAAGGTGTAAATATTTTAAAATTTCTTGTTATTTGCAATTTTCTGAAAATACGAATTATTTGATATTATTTTTAAATGCAGCTTGAATGTGGAGCCATCTAGTGGTGAAATGAGTTTATTCACAAATGACTTTCGGAATAATTCGATAATGCAATTTGTATATATGTAGACAAAAAAAGTATTTGAATCGTTTATTTATATATAAAATTTATTAATATTTAATAATGGGTTTTCTTTTTAATGTATTAAAGAAGGAGGTTTGCACGTGGTTCCGTAGTGTAGCGGTTATCACGTTCGCTTTACACGCGAAAGGTCCCCGGTTCGATCCCGGGCGGAACCACATTAATTTTTTTTTGTTCCCTTCTCTGTTTCTTATCGCTGTTTTATTCCCATTTGTATTTCAACTACTTGTTATCTGATTCGGTCTCTTACCGTCTATTTTGTTCGTTTTATGTTTGATTATTAACTTAAGGACGAGTAATACTGTTTTTCGTTACTAGATGGCGTTTTGAATGAGGAAATTTGCAGGTAAGGAATTTTGTCTTTTCGTATAACGTTACCTTATTCTAATATATAGGCTTAATGGCGATTGGTAAGGTTGCTAGTTACACGCTTCAATTGATAGTGCAGAAAAATTAATCGAAACCTATCAAAAAAGTAAAAATATCGATGCAGGCGTGATTTCGGAGCGTGGCAGCCCCCGGACATAGGATGACCTTTGTCGGTTGACCCTCGAACTCTAGACGAACACCTCATTAGATCGCACGCTTTAATTTCATCATCAGTCAGTCTCGGCTGGATTTATTGGTCGGAAAACTCACACTTTACCGCTAGAAGATCAAAAGAGTGCAATAAATCGTCGTTGGACCATTCGCCCTCTCAGTAGAGCCCGAAATGCTCGTAAATCAAGTCGACACAGGTGGCTCGCCAATCTCACCCTTCAATGGAACCTTTTGACGTCTTCGTCACCCTCCTCTACACAACTGACTTTCCGGTTTGGAAGTATTAATTGCGAATTATATATTAATTGCCAGGCCCGAAACGGGATACCCGCCCGGTGACGCCACAGATAGCCTCTCTTGGCCAGGTGGACTTGGTAATTATTTATTACCCTATAACCATTAATTTATTATTTTGGTCATAATTTAAGGAAATATTTGCTCTTGCTGCGGCTACTTTTGAAAAGAAATCTTTTCTCATTTGTTGTCTCGATACCTTTTCCGGATAATTCTTCATTTAACGGCATTTTTCAGACTTGAAAGTTCTTATTAAATGTGCATTTTTCCAACAATTTTGCATATTTAATGTCTGATACTTGTACAAAACCGTTAGAAATTTCTTAATTATAGCAATTTATTTTATTTATATTTATAAATTTTACTTACATGAAGAATTGTTAATAAATAATTTGTATATTTAATTTTAAATCACTCAAACTTATCCCTAATAATCGTCATTCCAAAAACAGATGGCACCACGTGTATCATAGATAAATTGTTTGGGCTAGAAACAAAACGTGGAGCCTTTATGCGCCAGTTCGTTTTGCTTAAAATTAGCTCGCATGTAAAGTAAATAAAACAAAACAGGTATAATTTGCATTAAAATATAGAAATCTTTTCCTTCTTTCTTAACTATAAATACATTAATGCCGAAATTTGCACAGTCTGACTACTTCCCTTTCAAATTTGGACCAATAGGAAAGTGTTTTCTCAATTCGGATTTAGTCGGAGATTTATTGCACATAAAGTGGAAATGACGTTATCAATATCGTTACTGCACATGACACGTGACATTGGTTGCTATTAGCGACGTCATTTACATGATATTAAATCCATTTTCGTGTGGATAATAACACAGTTTACAATTGGTGTGTGTCTTTAGTTAAGAATATCAATTTCGTATGACGTAACTACAAATCAACCAACCAATAACGCTTTAGATATCAATATAATTACCTATTCCGCAATCTTCTCGTTTCTAAACCTTGAGATTCTCCGTTCTTAATCGGGATTAATCGATTAAGAAAATCTCATTTAGTTAATTAACATCTTTCTTTGAGTTTTTGCTTGGGTTTTACTCATAAAAACATTAACAATAATTTATTTTTTCTATGTTTTTTTCTTCGCAAAAACTGCTTTAAAATTTTTATTGTAGAATTACTTCCACTTTGAGAAGTATGAAAGATGATTTTAGAGGGAAAAAAACAAAGAATTGTATTATTCGGAAACTTTCCTCAAAAGTATTTTCTCAATTTTTGTTATATTTTTGAATAATGATCATTAAGAAAGTTAGAATTTTTTTAATTGGGTAAATTTAAATTTTTTGGAATATTCTGTCTGCATTTTTGAGGTTGCGTGACTCGAAAGGAGTAAAACGAATGGTTTGGAGGAAGTAAAATGCATACATGAATCCGTAATTTCTCACGGACATGTGCGAAAAATTATTTAACTAAAACATATTTAGATTATTCAGCATTCACGTGACTAATTCGGAGGGTTTTTTCGTATCGCTTCCTTCGCCTACGATATACTTCTGGGTAAGCTACGTCATCCGTTCAGTTATCTGGATGAAGTGCTATCGAGTCGATTTTGAATTCTGTTGGTAATGGCATGTTCGAATATTGGTTCTGTCTTAGGGTTGCGTGACCGGAGTTACTTATCGAACTTCTACGAATGGAAAATTAGGTAAGGGCCAGGCGATCCCTACTAAAGTCCATCGAGACCCGAACTGCGTGCCTATTTCTCTCCCTTATCGCATTTTTCACTTCTGATATATAACAGTAATGTTTAAAATTTCGCTTTAAACATATTCTGTTCTATTTTTAAAATTCGTGTTTTGTTTTCCTTTAACAGAAACGGGCCAACACGTCCACATCTCCAGTAAAGTTGATTAAAGTGGGAGATAAAATGATGACAATCTATGGCCTAAGAGGAATTTTCGGCATGAAAATTTTGTTTTTTGGATTCAAGAGGTATATAATCAATTCGGATAGACCTCTCGAACTCCTTAAGCCAGAAATGTCATTCGCTCTCATTTCTGTCCACTCGCAACTTTTCGAATAAATAAGACAGTTTTTAGATTGGCCATAGAAAAAACAAAACAAAATATAAATAAATGACACTAGAAAACGATTCTTTTGATTCTTAGATAAGCAAGAAAGGAAAAAACACGTAAGTTTCTTGATTACATATCAGTTATCCATCCCGTTTCGTCCGAGAAATAGACGGATCTGACACTAACTTTAAATAACTCTTATAATTCAGGACAAATTAAGGGAAGAAATAAAAGTTTTGTTGCTAAAATGAGTTTGTGAAGCGTTGAACAAAGTTCACCCCCATTCAAATGATGCATTACAATCATGTGTGGGCGTGCACGAACCCACATTTCAACTACTAATCAATGCAGCAAAACATCATCAACTAAGCGAGAAAATGAAGCCCACTATATTATAAATGACCCACAATCGTCGTCTTTCTCTACCGTCAAAGGGCGCATCATATCGAAGCCGGGCCCATCTATCATCGGAGGACGACGTCAAGATTAATGACGTCAGCGATCCGAGTGACTCCCCGCGGCGCATACGAGCATCTCACTTTTACTCGAATCTGTTAATTACAAGTTAGCAATATCCCGCTTCAATTAAAAGCAGTCGTTCTCCGTAAAAGCGAGTCAGATTAAGACGCTAGGCAAAAGAAAAAAAAAAAAACAAAATACTTAAGACGGCGATGATTAGTACAGCTCCATATTTTTAAGGTGGTCCCGCTGTTGGCTAGAGTCCCGCGAGAGCCGAACGGCATTGATAAATGGAAGCAGTCCCGGATCGCGAGTCTTTGGCAATTAGTTTAACAAAAGTCTTTTGTCAACGAGAATTCTCCGCAATTAATGAATTACGTAGGAGACCCGTTCGCGTAACCCGTACGAGAATATAATTTGGGGATCATCCTGGCGTGCGCCAAATAATAATCACTAATTTAACTTATCTACTCCAATCTCCGAATTTGTCAAGCTCCACCTCGCTTTTTTATCATATAAAAAAAATCTACAATATTCTGCTTATTATTATTATTGTTTTTAAGTATCTTAAGTTTTTAAATTCGAATTACACTAGAATATATTATAAATAATCGATTATTATCTTGTATGGCCGTGTTCTGTAATTAACGGGAAAGAAATATGATAGGGGAAATTTGAAAAATTAATAAGTTAAATGTAGAAAAAAAAAAGTTTTTCTTTTATTCTTTTTCCATTTTAATGCAATTTAGTTATTAATCATTTCGATTCGGAAAATTCTCCAAAACACGAATGTTAGTTGATACGAACGCAATTCGTGATCGTTTGTATTTAAATATTTATTGATTAGTTACGAAAACGGTCACCAGATAACGCCACCGTTATAAATGGCGGATTTATCTTTGCATTAATATTTAGCGATTTCTTTCCCCTTTATCCTCTTCGAGACGAGATAGTCGGCCATCTAATCGGCCGTTAAAGAGAAACACGCCTTTTCACTCAAATCGAAAACAATCCGAGCGAAAGTACGTTCAAATATCAAGAAAGTTAAACGGTTGGCGTCACAGTTCCTTGATTAATGACATGCTCGGGGACGACCATCCTCTTTGACAGATGTAAATATGAACGCCGCACTTTACGAAAAAAAATGACGAAAAAAAAAAAAAGAGTTTTACGTCGGTTTTACTTTTCGGCCGCATGAGGCGCTCTTTTCACTTTTTATTTCAAACCGCTCGGGAAAGCTACTGTCGCTCGTGACGCCTGGTGTCGCTTTACCTTTATAACCACGCCCAGTCGCGTGCCTTACTCCTATTGGTTTATTTCGTGCATGCCGTCAGCCATTTTGGAACAAAGATTGTTATTTACCAAATCATTTGCATGCAAATTTGATTCTTGTTGATTAAAATGTTTGGTTTGTTGGAATTGAAAAGAATTATTCTTTTTATATATATATATTTTTTTTTACCAAAACAGAACTTTCTAGTTTGTTAGAAAAAAAATTTAATATGTATTTTCTTGAAAAATGCACGTTGGAGGTAATTTTTCTCTTTTTTATGTTTTTTCCCCTTTTCTTTTATTTGATTAAAACTTTTCTTTTAATTTTATTGATACTTCCAACTGCGAAAGTATTTTGTTTAATATCTGGAACAATGATATTCTTTGTTTAATAACAGCTTAACTTATTAATTAAAACGCATAATCTTTTTTTTTCTTAATTTGCAATTTTTTTCCTTAACTTTTTACGTCTTCATTCTATGAAGTTTTCTTATCCCAAATATGTTTTATATGAAATTTCGTAATGTTGTGGACATCCTAGAGCATTATTTCTTCTGTATTGATTTAATATTGTTAAAAGATTTAATAAAAGAAAAAAAAAAGCATTTAAAGCTAAAATAAATATAATTCGCGAAAAATGAATCTTAAAATAAAATGTGATAATTAAATTTTATAGTTTTTTAATTGTATTTTTCCGGATGTTATCAATTTAAACGTCGTAAAACGTATTTAAAAAAAACACGTAACTTTTAAGATATGAATGCGTAAAACGTGTTTAAAAATTTTTATAAATGTTTAAAAAATGATAGAGTAGACTTAATATGTCTTTATTATATTTATTAAATCCTATTAATTGCTGTAATTGTATTGGTATAAAACGAATGAAAAGTTTACATAAGTGGATAATAATTTTTTGAAGATCGAATACAAAGCCATTAAAAAATAAAATGGTTTGTATTATGTTATTGTAGAGAGTTGGGTAATGGAATGAGCTCGAATTTATTCTTTAAATATTCGCGAGCGTAAGAGCTTGGCCTAAACAATTTATAAAATAACTTTAGTTTGTGGAATTGCTAAAATTTTATTGAAACGATTAAAAAATTCCGGAATAATTACGAGAGAATTAAAAAGAAAGTTACGCCGGCCAACCTCGAAAAAAGCGATAAATTTAACTTTTGTTTTCATAATTACGACATTTTACGTATTTTGTATCTTTAAGCGCGCGTTCCTTTTGTTTTGACAAAAGTAATCTAGAGCAGAAAGACATAAAATGAAAACTTTTATGACTTGGAGTTGAACGACGAAGACAATCCGAAGAGCGAAGATGTGTCCAGCTGTTAATCTGTCTATCCCCTTTCTATTCCACCTTGTCCGTTGATAGTGCTCATACATTACTCTTAATTAGCTCATTAGCTCGTGTGTTTCACAAACGGTGAACAGCAATTTCGCCAGAAAACATCCCTTCACAATTTACCTCTCTGCGCTTCACAAAATTGAGAAGTCAATTTTGCTGCAGACAGCTCGTCCTTTAGCGTCGGACCCTGCGTAAATTCTGCATTTCGCGAATATTTTTCTGGCTTTACTAATTAAATTCTTAATCGCTAATTAAGAGAAGTGAAGCTTTTTCTGACGGAGAAGTGTCCGAACGCGGTTCTTCGGACAATTTATCTGGAGACAAAATAACCACTCGAAACTCATTCGAGAGAATTCCAACTTTATTATTGTTATTAATATTATTTGAGAACGATGGAGTAAAAATAGTGATTATTAATAATCCGAATATATCAAACATTACTGCACAAGTCGTGTTTCCTTTCTTCGAAAACACAAAAGAGAGAATGACAATGAGGTGGAAGCCGTTGGACACAGGGATACAGAAATGGAACAAACATGGATAAGATTGATTGCACGTGAAGCTGGGTACGTAAAAGGGAACCCCTGAATACCATACGGATCTTCCTGGTACCGTTGAGGGTAGAGATTCGCCTCGCTAATGCCCACATTTGCATCCTCTTATCACAGATTACATAACAACGGTTGCTGATTTTGCACCTCTCCCTTTTAGTCCCGGACTTTTGTTGGCGTCCGGGGCCAAACAAATGTCAAGACTTTTCAAGTCTATTCTAATTTCCGCCGTCGAAATTATGAGTAAAATTTTGAGCGTGTTTCGTCTCGCATTCGAATGCACCTTTGCGTTGCTTTTTCAGGTACTTTCAACAATAATTATTCTTTAAAACTAATGCGGATTCGGCCGGGATTTTTTCGTTCCGGAGAAAATTGCGGGCCATTATCTTAAGATCAAAGTTGGAAGGACAAGATGAAGATTTAATATATGGCGGACTTCTTCGTTAGGCTGACGTCGACTCGTACAATCTTGGCCACTTTGTGGCACCTCTAGCGTCTAGCAATTATTGCTAAGCAGTTATCAGTATATTCCATTCGAATGAGTTTATACATGTATAAATACTTTAAATAAAACACTAAACATAAAGTTCGATGGTAAACAAATGTTTCTTCTGGAACTTGGTTCATCCCAAGATTCAAATGAGTCCTTCAGGCGTCGGTTTGGCATTTTAACGTGACTATTTAAGAACGATACTTGCGTTTGCCTTAGGTCCTGTAACAAACCTAACGAAGATATGATCGAATGGGAATGGGTGCACAAACATGTTCTGAAATGGTGAGTCACGTGTTCGCAACTGGACGTAAATGGGGTGGGTACAAGATGCCTAAAGGCTCTTATCGCCATCAACCACAGACAAACATGAGGCGTCGAAGTAATAACTACGCGGAGAAATAGTTTTAGGCTCAGGCGACTCCAGTTCTCCTGCAGACGCTCCGATTAATGGAGAATGAGGTGACTTCAGGCTTTTATTTGCCTAAACTCTTGAAATATTCGCTTTGATCGTAACTTCTTATTTACAGTACTGTTCGGATTAGTCACCGTTTTCGTCTTGGATCCGACTGCTCAAGCCTAATTCAGGTAGGCACAGGTCGCAAGACGGATTATGGATAATTTCCGCCAGGACACACGACTCCCTAACTTCATGTCAGGTTTCGAGACGGAGGAGCTTCAAAACTCCCAGTCGACTCCTTCCTCGTGCTTCTCGAGTTTTTGCTGTAGTTTCTCGATATTGGTTTGCCTCTCTTCGTCGTTCCATTCTTCCGTCCTGGAGCGACCTTCCTCCTCTTCTTCGGCTGTCCTAGTCTCGTTCTCGTCGGGAGATTCTACTACTTCAGTGTCAGTACTGTCCCCAGATTGTCTGTAATCGCAGGCTGGAGGCGGTGCTGGCTCCACTCGCACTGTGTGATCCTGTTCCATGTGCATACCGAAATCGTCCGTCTGACGGACGCATACTCCGTTGATGATTTTATCTTCCTCCTCCTCGTCCTCTTCGTCACCACACACGTCGCTATCTCCCGACATCTCCAGACCAGGATCTACCCATTGAGGAGCCGCCGGTTTTCGCCTTTTACTGCTACTAGAACTGCTTGAGAGAGATGCTTGAACCACTTGGGGTACTTCGTGATCACTGGCTTCGCCTCCTTGATCCTGAGCGGAGAAGTTGGAATCGTCACTGGACGTTGAACTGAGACCTTCTTTCGATATTCCTCCTTCGACATCCGAATGTCCCGCATGATGAGCAGACATACTTAAATCTAAAGTAGCGGGTTCGTCTCCGTGTGAAGAAACAGGTGAACAATTTCGAAAAGGTGAGTAAACGTAGGGCAGACCATTGCCGTATCCAGTCACTTGATCTCGACACATTTCCGCCAGCCGCTGGTTCAATAAGATGCGAAACTGGACGGGATCAAAGTTCACGCTTTCCCTAACAGATAGAGATCCATCCGACTGTTTAGAATCTTCACTGTTAGAAGAGTATTGCTTCATCCTCATTCTATGGTTATGGAACCAATTCGTTATGGTCCTGACTGACAAGTTCAATTCGTTGGCGAGAAATTCGATTGTGGATGTACTGGGATAAGGATCCAGAGAGAAAGCGAGTCGGAGCGCTTCTTTCTGTTCATCCGAAAAGAGGACCCTTGGTTTCTTTACCGGTGGATATGGTGATGGAGGTGCGGCAAAGTTAAATACATGATTGTCTATGGGCAACCTCTGAACTTCTGGTTCACTGTTATTGCGTCGGCGCTTGTTAGCTGTAAATAGATAAATAAATATGCATATAAATAAAAGTTTGAAATCATTTTCGGACTTTACGACGCATTAGTCATCTGCTGATTTCGCTCCCATTTGTAACATGACTCTATAATTAATTAACTTTTTGACATCGGCTGTCTTAAATTAAATGCGAATAATTCCGTTTTTTCGATAGTTGCCATTTTAAAACCGTAACTTTAAAATGAATATTTAAAATAAATAAAGAAAAATCTAACACGTGTCTAAAAGATGTATGCGTTTTTTCAATTTTAACTCACCTTCTCTCCTCTCATTTTTTAAAAGTTGAAGTTTTTCTACATTGTGGGGATCGTTAAGCCACAGTTGCATCCGAATGAAAGGCTCTCTGCCCTTAATACTGAGCATATGCCAAGGTTTTGGCTTCGATAAGAGTTCACTCACCGATCCTTGCGACAAGCCAAGAACTGCCTCGCCAAAAATCTATGAAAAAAAAAGTACACGTGAATCATCGATTTTTAAGAGAATTTAAGATCCGTAATCTTACCCACTTTTTGCCCAATATTATGTGCCATAAGAGCCTCTTTAATGCGTGACGTCACTGTCTGAGTATCTAAATCGGTGGTTAATGCGGCCATCTCGTAGACGGAAGGCTGCATATAGTTTAAAGTTCGTGGACTGAGTGCTGATCTTCTCGCAGCCCCATTCGATGTTGGACTAGTGGACATAACTGGAAGAGTGGGACCATCTGGTGTGGAAGATGTGGAGCGAGGTGCATCCTGAAGTGGAGGATAAGTGGATACGCTACCCTGACGGCAATCTGGAGTTCTGGGATAATTGTTCTCTGGCTGTCTTTGAGGTGCTAATTTCGTAACGCCTAGAAATAATTCTTTAAATTAATAACTTCTTTCATAAATTGATGTAAAGTAACATTTAAGTTTTATCGAATTAAACCACTTTCTAATATTAAAATATAAAAAAGCTCAGATATAATTTCCATAAATATTGACTTTAATTACATTGAATAAAATCTTAAAAGGAAATATAAAATAACTAGAATTAAAATAAATTTAAATACTTATCTAAGTATTTAAAATCAATAGTTTAATCTTATACTTTCAAAGTTTAAAGTGCCAAAAACGAACAAATGTTTCCAATCGAAATAAAAGATTTCGATTGACGAATTAAACATTTTTAAATGGCAGATTTAAAATTAATCTCATGATGCTAAAGAAAGTCTCATCGTCCATAGAAAAAAACATTAATAAATAGTTTTCTAGAGATGGATAAATTTCTTTGTGCGATAAGGATTATTAAACGGACTCACCTGTCGGGACGTTTGAACACGCATAGTTTCCTGTCCTCATCAATTTCTCGGGAGCAATTTTATATTGAGATGCGACCAGTCGATGAACTGCATTATCATCTTCCAGAAATATCTTCATCCGGATGAAGGGTTCCCTCCCCTTTTGAGTCAACATGTGCCAAGGCTTAGGTCGAGCGAGCAAATCCGAAACTGAACCCTGACTCAGTCCAAGTACGCTTTCGCCGAATAATCTCTGGCTGATTGAATACTGGCTCAACTGCTCTTTCACCTGGAAATAGCACAGAATTATGATTTACCACAAGTTGTGGTGTAAAGTCCCGATTGTGAGGAGGATTGTGCCGCTTTGCTGCTCCGAGTTGTGAAGAGTGAGCCGTGAAATATGTAGAGATTTTAATTAAACAGAAATTTATGCACTAATTAAAATGGGATAGGAAAAACACTGAGTTATTTTTCCAACTCGCTTGATGTCACGTAGAACGTAAGAAAGAACGGACGATGTAATTTTAACTCAACAACTGAACTGGAATAGTGCGTAGGAGCAAATGATTCATGTTTACTGTGAAGTGATGGGGTCGCGGGTTCGTCGCTTCACTTGTACTCCCGCTGATAGGGCAGCACGTGTCTGAGCTACTTCCCCATTTCACAAAAACTAACTAGCTTGATTCACGTGGTTCATGAACAACATTCTTGTTTTTTGCAGGACGGCTCATTTTTTTTTCAATTTCTAATCAAGAATTCCTAAATACTTGTTTCTTTAGGACAGTAAACGCCGATATACGGTACAGTATCGAACAGTAACAATATCAGATAATAGAATTTTTTAATAAAATATTATTAATAACACCTGTATATCTTGGAGAATGACTTTAAAATATAGCCTAAATTAAAAGATCCAAAAATTTGAATAACATGTTAATCAGTTATTCAGACTTCCAGCAAATTCGGTATGTGTAAAAAGCTGATTTTATTATTTTGTTTCATCGTTTAAAATATTCAAATAACAAATAGACTAAATGATAGTCCTTTCATACATGTATGTGATCTATACAATTGTTTAACGTTAAATATAAACTGATAAATTTCCTCTAAAATGAATAATTAATTAAATGTCGAAATATTGCTTTTGTTAGAGTTTAACATCAGTTTTACTTTAAAACGTTTTTAATTAGATATTCATTTTTTGATTAGATCCAATATTTAGATAGCAAAAAGAGAGAAAGGCAATTAATAATAAGCTTTAAATAAGCAAGATATTATTGTCGTAGATTATCAATGGTAGTGTTTTACTTCCTGCATTCCTTTGCAACTATCAAAGTCTGAAGAAACGTACAAGATACGAAAAGAAATTGCCAGATGCTAACCTTCAGTTTATGCAACCTTGAGGCAAGAAATTCATGACATCTGCAGAAAGCCCGAAGGATTTTTTATCCGCAAAAGGTCGATATTTACACTCTTTCCTTCATTTTCATAAATGATAAAATAACCTTAATGTGAAATTGAATTGTATCTATACTTATTCTAATGTTTATTTGGACTAATTTATGTCGTGTCACAAATAATAAATTTGTTTGATCTGTTTTTCGTACGTTCCCGTTATAGGTAAGTCCTTTTTATAACTAAACGACCAGACGAAAACCAGCATTGGCTATTTTATAACAACCATTCGATAACAGAATTGAATCTAACTATAATGTAGAACAATTGATTAATTTATAAAATAATAATTACATAATATGCATCTTTTAAGTAAAGAGGGATATAAAAATTACAAGAACTAGAATGTAAGGCTCATGACTGTATTATAAACTTAAACAGATTCAATAACCTTTATCTATATTAGAAAAATGCAAAGATGAGTGAAATTTTACATTAAGGCCTTACTAGTTTCTTTTTTTTTGCGCACTTTCAAACTTTTATTTCATACTTGATTTACATAAAATTTATTTAGTACAATTTACAACTAAATAATACTAAGTTTAAAACAGAATAGTTTTTATAAATACAGTTCGTGTTGCATACGTCACTTTTTCGTGTTTATTAAATTTTTTGTTTTTTAACATTACAAAGTAAACATTAAATGCTTACTAGTAAACGTAATAAGCAGTGGATTCTTTATAACGATTATCTGTTCAAGCTTCAGTCAGTTATAATCTCATAACACTCGCATTATTGTAACTTATATTTGACATATATACTTACATTAAAAATTTGTACATTAATNAATTAATAAGTTAAATGTAGAAAAAAAAAAGTTTTTCTTTTATTCTTTTTCCATTTTAATGCAATTTAGTTATTAATCATTTCGATTCGGAAAATTCTCCAAAACACGAATGTTAGTTGATACGAACGCAATTCGTGATCGTTTGTATTTAAATATTTATTGATTAGTTACGAAAACGGTCACCAGATAACGCCACCGTTATAAATGGCGGATTTATCTTTGCATTAATATTTATTATATTGTAATTCAATAATGATTTGCATTCTAATTATATCAAACCTATCATTAGATCCTTTGAAAGTAGCGGTATCTGGCAGATTCTTAATCTTACCTTCTTTACTATTTCCTCGGTGTTAAGATTGTTATACTGGTCAAACTGCTGCTGAGTGATGGGTGGGAGCACAGCTTTCGATGGACGCTGAGGAGGAGTTGGAAGATTTGGCAATGAAGATTGAGAGAGCAAAGAGTTTGTAATGGATTGCATCCTCTGCAGAGGAGATGCAGAATTCGAAAGATCATCCGCAACGGGAGGAACATCCGCTAGAGGTAGAAGCGGAGGCCCTCCGCCCGTCGGGTTTGGATTTGGGTTGTGCAAACAGGCTACACCCGGTTGTTTGGCTGTTCCCGGTTCGGTTTTCGGTCTGACGAGGGAGAAGGCACTACCGTGGTGTCTAACTCCATCCGATTCCTGTTCCGATTTGTCTTGTTTGTTTCTAGACTGAACCGTAGCGTCTATGGGACCGTCTTCGCTCGCACCGTGAGAAAGGGAACTATAACCTCCGCAAGGTCCCGTTCCATTTACCATGGCACCGTGCATTAGAGAACTCGTTATACGATGAAAAGCGTTGGGACCTCCGGGAGAAGAAGCGGGCGTCATTTGCGACAACCGTGATAATTCTTGGTGATAAATGCTTAAGGCCTGACGAATTTCTTCTTGTGTCCTTTCGTATTGGTCTCTGGTCGGTGGGCGATAACTTTCGTCCAACATTCGGTGACTTCTCAATTTGGCTAATTCTTCCTGATACAGTTTGGCTACCATTTCCTGAGGGATATCGTCTGCTTCGTATTTCCTCATTTTCCTCAAAAAATCGCTAGTGGAAGAATCTCCATCTTGATCTTGACCTTCGTCGGAAAGTTTTTCTGAGGCATTTCCATTTTGTAATGGAGGACTTTTGTTGTCTTTATTGCAAACACCCATAGCCATATGAGCTTCTGTTAGAATTTGAGCAATTCTCTCGTCAGCCCCGTTGTCTTCTTGTTTGTACAAAGATATTCCAGAATCTTTACCTGAAAAGAAAATAAAATACATTAAAGTTTTCAGAACTTGAAACGAAATTGTTAACAATAAAGATCATTTAACTTATAAAAATATAATGCATAGATTCCCTTAAACATCTTAGAAGTCTCTTAAACATAAAATCTTATTTGTTCTTTTATTCATTAAAATGCTGATCTAAATCTTAAGCAGAATCAATAATTCTGTAAGAAACTATTTAATATAATCTATAACAGTTACAGGAAAAATACACAATCATTAACTGTAGTTTTTTAAACATTTTGTAAGCCTAAAGACTTATAATTCTAATATAAATAAATAATATCTCTATTATTGATTTGTATACTACCAACATACAATTAATAAATAAACAAAATTTACATACTAATGTATTTTTTTATTTGTAAATGTTTCTTTATTAACTATACATAAATACTAATTACGAAAGCTTATGTATATTTAGATTTATTTATTAGGAATAAACAATCCGATTGTTATAAAGTAAATGTTGAGTTGTTGTTCTTCATTGTAAAATATTAGAGTTATTTTTTTCCCTAAAGATGGAAAAATCTTTAAAATTTAAATATTATTACTTTTAAAATTCTTATTCAACTTAACAAATAAAATATTCCAAATAACGCTGATACTCCGATGTCATTGTTTAAAGCTTTGGAAATTAGGAACTAATTGTATCAGTTCCCGATAGGAAAACAGTTGGAAATAGGCCTAAATTTTAAAGTACGGTACTTAACAATTTGCTTAAATTAAATTCTATGTTAAAGTAAATTTTCTATTTTTATTTAATTAATATACCAAAATTTGAAGTTATAACAAAAGTATTTGTAATCTTTAATTACAAGATAAGAAACGAATTCATACAGATGTAAATCTTCAAATAAGGCTATTTTATTGTGGTGAGCGAGATAAATATATGAAGATAAACGAGTTGTGTTTTAAGCATTGGCGTAAAATAATAAAATCTTACCCTTTTTTGGCACTAACTCCTTCAGCATATAGATACAATTTTCGTCCATAGCCCAAGCGTGCATTTTCCTATAAGAATCTCTTCCTTTCTCGGTTAGTTTATCCCAAGGCTTTGGTTTAGAAAGAAGTTCACTGACTGTACCTTGGGACAGACCTAAGATGTATTTGGCAAAGAGGCGTTGTCCAATGTTATGGACACTCAACAATTCGCGAACACAGCGCGATATGTTCAAGGTGTTCAACGTTTCGTTGGCATATTTATCGATATTGTGCCTCAAACAGATCTGTAGTCTTTCTAATGTCGGGCATCTATCGAGTAAAGATTTCTTCGGGTCGAAAGGCTTATTTTCTTCATTCACTTCCGGTGAAGTCGGACAAGGTGCGCATTCTTTTTTCGGAGTTTTGTTATACGTCGAAGCTATCTCTTCCCCCAGAAGGGAGCTAAACGTATCCAAACTTTGAAAAGGAGTATAACCGGGACTCTCTGCTTGATTCGGAGAACCTGGAAACAACAACCAATTTCATCTTATTCTTATTTTATTCATTTTGTGGTTATAAATACATTGGCGAATAATCTATTTAAAAAATAATAGAGAATCGTTTAATAATTTATAAATTAGATAAATAATTCCAATTTCATAGAAAAAGTTTAAGTAAAATTCGCTATCCAGACTTTATTCGTTAATAAATAATCTTTATTTTTATTTGAAAAATTTA
The DNA here is from genome assembly GCF_000671375.1 of Centruroides sculpturatus. NCBI lineage: Eukaryota > Metazoa > Arthropoda > Arachnida > Scorpiones > Buthidae > Centruroides > Centruroides sculpturatus. Next base: position 943,090 of record NW_019384386.1, on the reverse strand, counting down.
AACTCATTTTAAAGACTTATTTTTCCGATCGTATCTCAAAAAATATAAATTATTGTATTCCCTTAAACGTATAAACGAATAAGTCTATAATTTATCTTTAACAGAATATTTGAAAGGAAATTTTGTATTGTTAAATTAGGACGAAAATAGAAGTTATAGAGTTTTATTGTTATAAACTAAACTAGAAAGTTTAAAGTTCTTGATATGTAATATAAAAAAACAGGATTTTTTAGAATTCAAGACAAATTTTCAATGTGTTAAAAGCACTTTAAGAAATCTTAAAAATGATTATGAACTTTGCATTTGATTTTTCAAATATTGTGAATAAAATATGATATAAAACTCATTGTATTTTGTTTATATTATATTCCTAACGTGATTATTTCGTAGTAACTTTTATTACTCATTTTCTAAAGCAGTTAATTTTTTTTATTACAAAAGTATGTAATTCGTCAGTTAATTACGTAAAAAATTGTGAAGAAGCAATAAATGAATATTTTACCTGAAATGTCCACTTTTGAAATTTTTCCCTCTGAATTCAACCCCTTTGATTTAGCCAGGAGCAACATCTCCAGAGACTTGATAGAAGGTTTTGAATCTCGAGGGCTGTCTCTTCCCCCATAAGAGGTAGGCCAAGGCGGGTGATTGCCCAACTCCATAGATTTTATTAATCCCAACTCTCTTTTGATATCCTCATAATCGTGCTGCCTCATTAACTTGCTTCCTAGTTCGTCGATCACCTTGTCCTTTTGTCCCATGAGTTCTTCAAGTTGAGCAATCTGTAAACGAAATCCAGAGATTAGGAAAATATTTTAACATAAAAAGCGAAAATAATTCCTATTTTCATCGCTTTTTTTTTTTTTTTCTTCTTCTTCTTCCTTTTCTTTTAATCAGAATTAATTTATTTTTGAATTCACGGATAAAATTGATTCAATACTGGATTAATAATAAGACCTATTATGCTCGGCGGATGGAGTAATCAGTCCTTTTTTGGCCGCTTATGTTGTTGTTGACTGTTTCCTCGTTATGAACTGACATCCTCACCACGTTGGATTCACCGGAAAAAATTAAGTCGGTCAGCGAACGAAAATAGAGGATGTTCGAAATAAACATCGAGATAATAGGAGGAACCGCTAAAATTTGTCGGTAACGCAGCAGTTACTTTCATCGAAGGAAAACTTTTTCCTTCTTTAAAATCAACCTAAAAATTCCTTTGTGCTAAAGCCACGTCAATACACATTTATGTTAAAAACAAATGAAATGAAATAGAAAAAAATATATATTATTTTATGCGAAAACATTGGGATTGTGTCTTCTGTTTTTTTGCCAAGTTAAAGACAAATTAAATAATTAAATTGAATGAAGAAAGTCGAGAAAACTTTTTTTTTCAGATGTAATAAAAAATAATAATAATAATTTGTTTTTAAAGTAGCAAGTAGCCGTGTTGCTCTGTCTGAAAAGTAGAGTGGTGTCGACACTTACTTTGGAGGCACTTGTCTCCTTGAGAGTGTTGAGAGATGATTGAAGCTGCTGAATATCTTCCATCAATTGGGATATCTGCGGAAAAAAATTCTACGTTAAATACGAGGGTAAAGTGAATTTTTCGGTAACGACCCATAAATTTTTTTATTTTTTCCGTTATCTGCGCGATCGGTCGAAAGGGGAAAAAAAACTAGAGGACAGCTTTAATTACACCGAACAGGCGGCGCTAGCGTCGTTGGAGCACTTTTGCCCGACCCTCCCGCCCGCAACGCCTGAAGGAGACCCGCCCAGTTGCAAAACCCGCCACCAGATGTCGCCACTGACTCACCTCATTCTCCTTGGCAGACAACTCCACCTGGAGCGATGAGCGTGTGACGATGTCGACGGCCCGTTCCATATCCGGTGCTTTCTGGATCTGATCTGCTAGCTGAAGGGAGTGCTTGGCGGCCGCCAGCTGTTCTCTCAGCTGCGCTACTTCCTTTTCGGCCTGTGTCGCCCTCTGTCGGGAAGAAAAGGCATCATGACGTCATTGCGGTGTAGCTCGGTCAATCGACAGGTTAATTAACCTTACTAATCAGCCTTTTTAGCACGGGTGGAGCGATCAGTAGACTCGCCCGACCGATGCTAATTGCTAGACGCTTCTATCTTCCCTCCCTCCGCGGAAAGAAGCGGGAAATTCAACAGACCGAGAAAGGTGCCTTACCGATCGGGTTAGGATCTTTAAAGAGATTACACAATGACAGAGAGTAAGATGACCACTTGCTAAAAGATTCTAACCCAAATTCCAGCAGACGGCGGACGTGACATCCACCTGACGTCATCGAGTCTCGTCAGTGATCCATCACGTGATGTCATATCCATTGATCACGATAAGCCTTTTGTTCCCATCCAGCAGAAGCGTCGGTAGTTGACTTCCGGTCCCCTGGAGTGGCGCCCGACAGACGCCAACTTTCCGAACTCTTCGGGTCCGACGGTAGGGGTCATGACCTTATCTGGGACGATGCCAAGTTGTGTTTGACTCAATTATAACCGCCCTTAATAAAGAGGGAGCAAATTTGGAAGTAGGAAAACTCTTTTGTTGCGCTCCTCCTCCAAAGCACTCTAATCAATCATGTAAGAAGCCCGGTTGGATGGCTACCTGAGAATGCCACGCTTTATTTATTTTTTTTAGTCCATCCTAGCGAAAACAACCAGTGTTTAGCCTATAGGCCGCCTAGAGACGAATGGCCGGATATTGTTTGCATCTATAATTAATTATTTTCTGCTTTCGTGTTTAAATATTTACCGTTATTTCTCGTAATAAATACATTAGGGACCGGATATTGATCCCTTAGGAATTGAAGCGAAAACTCATCACGGAAACACTTTTCTTTTATTCATGTAAAAACAGGCAAAATTATTTTGATTGCGTTAACTCATTTGTGTATATCTACGTAGTTTGGATCGGTTCCCCGTCACAACTGCTCCGCACACCATCTGATCAAGAGAAATTTGCGCTAATTCCTCTTGAAGATCGCATCCTAAAAAATTCCATTACATTTTTTAAGTTTTCCTATTCTTACGGCGGTGATAAATAACATTAACAACGTGAACGGAGCAGCTAATCTATCTACTTTACAGTAAATATTTTAGTTGTCTCTTTACATTGGCCAGTTTTAAAGTTTTTAACATTTTATTCAATTGTGCATTTTTAAAGCTTAATTGCTGGATTTCGTGTAAAAATGTAAATGCAAACAAGTATTATGAGATCTTTAATCGGCGATATCGGCTCGGAGTTAAATAGGCACCTCTTAAGTTGGTCCTTGTCGAGACAAATCTCCTCTGGCTAACAGATCTTTCACAATTAAAGCAGCGACAAGTCCTTTCCCGGGGGGACTCCGATAGTTCTGGTGCTATCCGCCAGGCGGCGCTAATTACTCGTCCGTTCGTCTCGGACCAGAGAGTCGTCGCCATTGTCGCTAACCGTTCCGGTCGGCAGAATCGCGCAATCGTCACAGTCCCCCGGCCCCCCGATGTCACAACACTCTGATTGGAGGTAAGGGGCGACCGGGGACACAGCACGCGTCATTAATTTCCCTGGCTGGCGGTAGCCCCCCTTCGCCCAGCGATCGGGAGCCGAGGGGGGAGAGACGGACTCGGTGAAGAGGGGAGACGAGGCGTCCTCGCCGAGATTATCATTAATCAGGGCCTGTTTCTGCTCCATTATAACCAAATGGGTTTTAATTTGCCATTGTTTAGAACAACCACGGTGTCTTGTTGTTGCGGCAGTTCATGCGTGGTGCATTTATGTAGGCTTTCATGCCGGCTGCCTCATGAATATTCATTATGGACCTTAATAACGCTGTGTAATAACTATTAACTCAGAGCCAAAGTTTTCGCTGCTCGGAAAGAGTGGAGAGAGAAAAGAGGAAACGCTGTGTAATTAATCCCAAGACTGCAAAGGATGGAAAATCTGTTCAGTGGTGCGGCAGGACGACTGTGCGCCTGAGAATGTGGCTGATTGGTGCGCCACAGGTGACTAGCCGATTGGCGAACCTCGGCCATTGCCAATAATTGACGATTAAGACGCCAGCGCCCTGTACTCTTCTGGATCCGGCCTCCACGTATAATATTGCTCTTGTTTTAATACGTGTAGATAGAGCCAAAAAGACTTTCAAAAAAAAGTGCTATCAATTTTAATCGGGGTTCCGACCCTAACTATCGGTTATAGACCGATTAACAAAAAGATATTTCACCTTCATTATACTGTTTGGGGGAGGCAATTTCCGGTAGTAGACGGACAAAACGTCAAAAAAAGGGAGTCATTATGCCGCTCACCTGAAAAGAGGAGAGTGCGGTTGTCAAGACAACTAAGAAAAAAAAACGCCAACAAGACAAAAAACGCTATGCATAGTTATTGCGATACGGCCGGCCGATCATCGAGTCTGTACAACTTGCGTATGGCGGTTTGTCCGCAAGTAGAGATACGTGATCAAGATAATAGAACGCAGACGCTGTCAATTGTTGAACGCAAACAGTTACAACACGTCAAATGGATGATTTTAATGGCCAGGAATGGAGTAATTGAACGGGATGATGCGTAAGTGTCCGGATGGCTTCATTAGCGATACCAACGGATCACAATAGCAGCCTCCTATCTTAGTCCGAAACAAAGTCTGGTAATTTAGAACCGTAAAGCGCTATTAAGGTGAAGGGTGTGGAACATTGCCGTGTAACATCCAGGGTGTAAAAGATTGATTAGAACAGAAACGAAACTAAGTAGTGCGAGCTCTCCTAGTTTATGATGTGTGACAATTTGTGTATTGTAGAAATAAAAAACTCTCTGCCAGCGAGAAAAACACCTGCAACATCAATTTAGAACAAAATGGGAATGGGTCACGAGGTTGTATCTGATATATCAGATTATTTAAAAGAAAAGTAGCCTCTTCTCCTATTCGGTTGTCTTACAATTCACCCAATCCGCGTAAATATTTATTTATGATAATATTTTGCCGTTAAAATCACGTTATTATTATTATAGACTAGCTAATTCGAATAATGGATCAGGAGTTGCTCATAAATAAACCATTTGCGGAACAATTGCGCCAACAATTTCCATCGAAAGCATTGTGCCTCACGCCCCGTTACCCCAAAAAATATTCATTTTCGAAGAGTAGACCAAGACACAATCATCACTGGCGGTTGCCGTTCGTATTGAATTTTTTCTTTGACAAATATCTAATGGAGTAGAAGGACTCGGCATACAGATGCAAGTCTTTTGTCGAGATGATCGGCATACAAATGCAGAAAGCAGTTGCCAACTACACCGCATACAGGTGTTGAACGGCGCCGGATGCTTGGATTTACAATAGTTGACGGTATCCCGCAATAAAAGAATTGATAAGATAATCGATAGGCAATAGTAATTCAGAAATAATAACTTTTTATCGCTGCAATAAATATAAGTTATCTATATTATTTATCGGGCGATAATTTCGATTGATATATCACCGTCGAATTATGAATATGAGGCACGGCCGAGGTGAGATTAAAAATAAGTCAATTATCTTCGGTTAATTATCAAAGATGGCCATTTATTAGAATATTAACGACTTCCATTCCAAGAACGAAAGAAGTTTAAAGTCTGATGGATCTCAAATTTAAAATTCCGAGTAGCTTCTCGCTATTCGCGGCAATGTATGTGAGAAATATAAGGGGAGAAAGGGTATTAAACTCTTAAAGGGCGCGAAGGAAGAGAGTAAAACAAGAAGCAGAAAGCACTTAAAATTGCCAGCGAGAAAATCAGGAGATGGAGTAAAATTTAACATTTAACAGGGAAAATATTAATCCTCGATTCCTGACTGTTTAACGCCTCACGTATTTGGACGACCTAATTGTTTGTTTGGTTCAGTTTGTACATTGAATATAGCTCCCCTTTTCCACAAGGCGAGCGTTTGTCGAATGCTAATTACATTAGTCGACGTTAGCCTACACACGAAGCTAATCAAGAAATAGCATAGTTAATTACCTACCCTAAAGCCACCGTTACGTCGAAACATTACGCCTTAATTTGGCCGAATAAAAGGGACTGAACAGCATCTCCGTTACTTCTCCCTTCTGTAATTACGAATTGCTCATTCCGTAGATTGCCTCATTTATCCATACCAATACCTGATGACGATTACTACATAGCAGCTCCACTCCGTTGGTCCTCGGATGCTTTACTTCCCTCCAACCAGCTCCGATGATTCGGAGCCATACAGCAACCGCTAATCTTATTAAGACTACTTGTTAAGCCTAAATTTATATTGTGTGGATTTGTCGCCTGCACGTTCCTCTCCCTCTGCCACGGTACAATTTTGAAAACTTGCAGTAAACAGATAAATGCCGGCTCTGCTTTTCCTCCGTTCTTCCACCGGGCCACCCTTTTCCGCTCGCAATCCTACCCCTTGCGATTCGTTCGCTGGTGCTAAACTTGTACAAAAATGGCTAACCCAAGGTCTCGAGATTAAATTCTATCAATATTAGTCTAATATTCACTACAGTAGATTCTAAACGTAATTCGGTATTTGAAATTGCCAGAGATTTTAAAGTCCTTCGCACGTATAACTAGTAGATAAGACATGCTGTAATGTGGTAGTTTTGCATGTGTTTGTACTTTTTTCCCGATTATTATAAATAAATTTTAAAGTAGAGAAAAGATTCTTTTTGATTTTTGCTTTAGAAGATACAATGAATATTTATCAGGAATTAGACATCAAAACAGATTAAAGCAACCAACTGACTTTGTCCAACGTCTCGACAATATTAAGATTTTTAAATTTGTGTATAAAAGGAGAAAAATCGGTAATTAGATGTGCTTTTATTGTCAAAACAATTTCGATCGAATTCTAACTAAAGTCTTTCATTAGTGTCTACTAAAAGCCACCGTGTGCGATGCGGGAGAAGGAGAAGGGCGCATCATTTCCGGGAACTAAGTTTGTTTGGGCGACCGAGATCCGCGATCGTACACTAAATCAACAGTATCGGGGGCCTTTCAGAAGAGAGTCTGACAAATTGCGGGCCTATTATAAGGATAATAATGTTAGTAAATATGCAGCTGTGGAGAACTTCTCCAATTATTCGCAAGTGCAGTTCTATTAATAACGACTCCGACTTCTTCAATAAAGCTGAAATCTGATAAAAGAGGAAGAATCTTAAGAAACGCGCTCTCTCCCCGGCCGGAGTGAACTCGACCCGCCCGGCCCGCTATCTAATTACATGGCAAAGCTACAGATGCGAAAACATGGCGAGCCAACTTTACTAATGAGTGGCATTTTTCCGCGCCATTCATCCGCATACCAAAATTAATGTATCAATGCACAGGCATTGACGCCGATCCACCAAGTCAGTCATCTACCAACGCGGAGAGGCTTTCTAGATGACTTGGGTGCTTGCAAACTCCATCCCCATAAATAAAGGCAATCGGAAGGGTAGGAATTATGAAAAGTGCAATTGGAGCGTTCATTATGCATAGTATTGGTGTGTCTGAATGTCCCGAGATAAGCCGGTCCGACGGTTTCTCTGACGTAATGAACGCGGAGTGAGTTGCGGAGGAACTGGTCTAGCAATTTTCCGGCCCACTGCTCCTGCTTTTCTGTCCGGCGAAGATCTTTAGTCGAGACACACACAAGGAGGACGAAGCTCACAGAAGTGGCTTTCCGCCCCAGTACGGAGACAGGGATTAAGATCAACATCTCTGACTCTAACCGTTCGGTGGACAAAACGGATGAGTTTGCGCCTCTCCGCTCCATTAAGTGCAAACCTGTCTGAATGTGTGTTCTGGACTGATAGACGATGTTCTGCGGCCGAACGATAAACTAGGTTGCCAGGCTCTTCCGGACCACCGACATTCATCTCCACTTTTCGGTTCGTCGCTTTGCCGACGGGTTCGAACTCTGACCCGATCCGTAGTCGTTCTTTTCTCCCCCTCCAAACGTCGACCGTTCCCATACTTAACAGGACAAAGACGTCCGGTAATTGAGACGTCCGTTCGAAGTAACAGATAGGGATGGTTACCCTGCACGATCTCGTCATATCTCGCTTACTTCGTGATTATTCGGCGTGTTGGAATGAGATGGGGAGGAGCCTCGGGCGCGCCATCTGGGAGGAGGTGAATGCCCGAATACCCGAAAGCACCCGAAAACGATCCCACCTCATCGGGGAAGTTCCGAAAGTCCCTCCGGTAAGATCAAGGGCACACGGCCAAACCGCTTTATAAGAGAGCGGAAGACGGGCCGCGTTTTTGATTTTTGCATCGGACGTGGCATAAAAAACACATTTGTTTCATTGGGCGGCACTTTAGTGTTTACAGAACGGGAAGTGACGTCACAAAATAAGTGCCATCTGGCCAACATCGTGACGATAAACAACACAGTAATGACGTTAAGATGGTGGCACTTAACGCCGAACAGGGGAGTGAAAGAGCGTTCGAGCAACGATTGGTTCCACCGCCAGGCATTCCCATGTCCGACTTACGACTAGTTAGCCTTAATGGGTCTCACGTTTCTTCAATCATGGCGGTCTATCTGCGAGACAGCTGGCAGTCCCACTTCAAAAGAGCCCGTTAACGTTTTTTTCTTCTTCCCCACAAACAGCTGATATAACAACTTCCAAGAACTATATGAATAGTGGGCCTGATATCGACCGATTTGCACGCGGTTGATGAAACTCGGATCCCGCTTTCTCGGTAAAATCCCCATTGACCCTTTGGTAAAGACCCAATCTTCTATCGGTGGTCGCCGACTCCCAAAATATTCTTGGCGGTTTCGTTTGACAAAGCCCGAGAGAACGTGACTACGTATGACAAATAGGACCCGCAAATAATTTTTTGTCCCACATACTTTCCGCAAGATTCTCTCGGCTGAAATTTCAAGAATTTTTGAAATTTCCATTTGTCATCTAGTACGTCACGTGACTTGAAAACGTTTTATATCCGCGTGACATTCGAATGACAGATAGGACCCGAACGGATGACCCCAGTCTCGATGTATTCTACAGAAAGCGACACTAATCTATGGAAATTTCGGAAGGAACGAGATACGAATTGGATATTATTGGGAGAAATACCTGTCGCTCCCATCGCGACAAGTACAAACTGGTTACGCCTATTTATGCCTAACCCCTTTTACGTGCGGGTTAAGCATTTTGCGAAGCTCTAATCAGTCATCGTCACCCAACTGTCCTCCCATGATGCACCGCTCCTACGTCTCGCACCTCCCCCGCTCTCATCCATCAGATGAGCACGGACAACGCCCATCACAATCACGATGCCGATGAATCCGCAGAATCGAAATGAGCTGCGCCGACCTAACTTAGCCTATGGGCCGCCCCACCGATAAAGCCGCAGAAAATAGCAGCCGAAATGAAGAGCTGCAACAACAAACTGATTTCTCACTTCAATTATCATCAATTTGTACAACTAATTCAAGAATTTAATTACCAAATGTAAATGTTATTCAAATTCCCAAATTTGATTTAGTCTTATTATATTGTAGTACCGCCAGGACTATTTCTACCTGTAAGGCCAAGGGGTAAGCAAATCCAGTCCCGGATGCCAAATGCTTCCTCGCAATAACAGTCGATGCAACACGTGGTTTCGATAATTCGAAGGGAAATCGAAGTCTTCCACAAAGGCCTGCCGTATTATTTTTGCTGCGGGGTTCATATTAAAGTGATTATTCCGACCTAAGTTCACAAGACAAGATGCCGCCTTTGAATACTTAAATATCATGCTTGTCTTTAATTAGCTTGGAGAAAAAAACTGTAATATTGTACAGTATCTTGGCGCTCCATAAATGGATCTCTTCCTCTTACGAAAAGGAATGCAATAATATTTATATATTAAATTCTCCAGGGATGCTATATGAACGAAAATCGAATATGTCCCGTTATTTTAGTGGGTTGTCTCGTAATTCGTGTTATCAGAATAATAATCCTCTTTTATTTGTTTTCCAATGTCATTTTATCGTCCAACTTATCTTGTTTTTATGGCGCGACAAAGTCTGCGCCGACATCGTCACACGTTACCTGTTGTCACGTGATAACAGGTGTGTAAAAAGCTTTACCGCAATTTTTTCTTAACTGCAAACTACTAAATAGCTTCTTTTGGTAATGACGTAGAGAACGCACGTTGGACATCTCTCGAGAGGTGAGAAAGCGCTTTTCTTTCACACCTGGTTTATCCCCTCCGGCTACAAATTAAAGACAAACCGCCCAGGTATATACACGATCAAAATCGCTGACTTTTCTTTTACCCACCGGTAAAAGAAAAGAAATGCACTTTCTTACCTGATTGGCTTTCTCTAAACTGTTCATAATCATTTCTATGTCTACGGATTGGCCACAACGACAGTTTTTCAATCTGGAATACGAAATTTGTAATTAAAATATTTACCTATTGCTTTACGCGACAGAATTGAAATATGAACACTCACTTAGCAATGACATCTTCGGTGGTGGTCTTCGATTCGGATGCGTTCTCTTCTTGCGTTCCGTCCAAAGCTACAAAAAGAAATAAAAAAAACACAAACATTAAAAGCCCGTTTTTTGAACCCGGACGGTAAACGAGGCCTTAACTGAATGAAGCAAAAGGCGTGACGGCCCTATTGGCCGGAAGTCGCCACAAAAGACGACCTTGGTATAAACAATCGCCTCTTCTATATACAATATTGGATAATGTCGCAAGATTCGTTAAAGGGGCTCCTCCAATTCGAGTGTCTCGGGGTGACCCCAATGCGAAAGAGAAGGAAGAGGAGGGATACTCACCACTTTGATAATCGTTCTTCTCGCGCGGATCTTCTTCACTCTTCAGCCTCTGTTGACAGGAACGCTGATCGGCAAGATTCTACACGGGGAAAAAGAAGGAAAATTAAGGCTACATTAGGAAAGAGCGTGCATCAATAAATTAGGGGAGAGGCGCAGTCGTAATCAGTTCATATTTGGGACAAAAAAATGTTTTCCATTTCTATCCGTGCAATCCAATTTGATATTCGGTGTTCTTAAGTTTTTTCTTATTTATGCCGCACCTGGCTCGCTATACCTCAATCACAATTACCTGTGGTGACAGTCGGTCCCAAACCGGGTATAAAACACGGTTAATCCCCGCACCACATCCCGCACATAACCTATATATCTATATAAAGAGGCGGTAGAGTAAAGCGGGCTCCGAAAGCAGTTCTGGTCAGTCATAAAAATTTCAATATGAAGTAAAGTCGGTCCCGACTCTTTCGGATGCGGATAAGACAATGAGAGAAAGAGAAATGCAGAATTTATGAATTCAAAGAACGACGCCTTTTGCTTTACTTTTACGGATCCCTCTCTTAATTATGCATTGGAGGGGCGAAGAAAAAAAGCGTACATTTTTTTTGTCGTCCCTCCCGCTTCCAGTATACAGATGCGATTTGACTAGTCGTGCTTCTCTCACCTCAGGTAGCTCTCTCTGTCCTGGATCTATCCACTTTATTCTACGCTTCTTCGCTAAAAAAATCTCTGGGGTGTAGTCCGCTCGTTTCTTTAAATCCGATTAGAGTCGGAGGTTGAAAAATGCAAAACTTTTTCTTCTGTTTGTTTGTTTGTTTCAAACCAGAGTTGCTTCCTGATAATTTGCTTTTTTCTTCCCCGGATCGTATTCTAACTGCTACGGCACGCGCTGTCTTGCCTTCTACTTTTTCCGGCCTACAGGCGCGACTCTAGGCAATTTATAATTTCCCTATTGATTTTTTTTTTCGAATTGTCTATATAGTCGAGTTTTTAAAATGTTCGCGTCATTTATACAATTATTTCTCGCCTTTAACGAGCCTGTAAATCGAAAATAATCTGCAAGGGATTAAGCTTCATTTTATAAAAAGTATCGTAACGTTAACAGTTAGGAAAGAAACAAGAATCTAATATTACGTCTGCTTCCTCGTAAGCGATTTCACGTCATGATGACGGCGTAAAATGCATCATGAGACGGTGAATCACAATGGTTATGCAAACATCACGCAAGGAAATGTTAGCATGAGGATGTTGGAGGATAATTACAATTTTTATACAGATCTCGATCATTGAAAGAGCATTTAAAAGTATTTATTCCATTAAATTTGACAGAAAAATTTCGAAATATTTCTTTATATTGGTGAAAATACTTAACATTTTGGGTCTTTGCAATTTAAAATGCCTACAAAAGTTATTGGAATGCCACCGGATGATGTCATTGTTACGTTATTTTACTACCTCATCTACACCCTTAATGACATCACCTAGACATTATATAGACTCCGAACTTAATTTTTCAGTAACTCAATAATAACATATCAGTTAATTAATTATTTATGTTGTTATTTGAAAGATTACTTACTTGAGTCAATGTTTCAACTTTTTGTTCGTATTCCCTCAGCTTCTCTCTCAATTCCTGAATCGTTGCTTCTGTAATGAAAAAAGGTTCACGTAAAATTCGAAATGCTCAAATAAAGAAATCTTGTCAACAAAAAAAAAAAAAAATCAGAAAAATCTACTGCCTCACTCTCCCATTTATCAAGCAGAGGGTCATTGTTTCGTGGTCGTCGCGCTACACAGGTGCCACAATGATTGGTGTTTGTTTAGAATGGGAAAGCCCATTTTATTTTCAGAAGCTAAAAGAGGATAGAATGGACATTTGCACATTCCCGACATTTAACATCTTTCCTATCAATAACCCAGCTGAAAAAACAAGATAGATTTACGGCTTTAAACGAGGGGGAGATAGTAGACTCTTATTTTTCATCACTGGACACACTAAAAACTATATTTTTAACTAGTAGTCATATATACTTTTAGATCTAATTATATTAAATATTACGTGGAAAAATCTTTTCGTATCGGGGATCGTATCAAAAGTTTACTCTTCAGATTTGAATTTGGAAAATTTAAGTATTACAAATTAAGTTAACTTTGTTTCTTTGTAACAAACAAGGGCCTTTATTCATATATTTTTTTTTTCTCTTTGTAATAAAGAAAGAAAAAGGATAACATTTTCAATTTAGTTAAGTAGAGAGAGAGAGGATAATTTATTTTTAATCTTAGGTTATTACACCCTTCAGTATTCGGGCCCTAATTGGAGATTCACGCATTTTAATTGAAGAACTTTTATCGACTTTTGGTCCGAGAAGCTCTAATCCTAAAATACTTCTAGCTAGTTAATTTGATACTTAGCCTCTTATTATAGTCTTTGCTTTACGACTTCCGACCGAGTGCCTTCTTAGCATCAATTCCTCTCTAATAAAGGCTTAACGATGCAAGAGAAATTAAAATCTTGCCTTTTCGTGTCCTTCCTATCAATCTATCCCGTTTTCCCGGGCCTTAGGCCCGACTACTGTTATCTTAGGCCGACGTTTCCATTATATATTTAACCGCTAAATCCGATGAAAATTAATTTAAGTTATCATCATTTTTAAAATATTGTATAAAAACATTTTATTTTTAAGAAGAATCTGATACTTTGACACCTTACGAACAAAAACTGTGAGACTAAATTAATATTTTGATTTTGTATTCATTAGAAAATCACTTTCAATTAAAAATTAATGGGTATACGATAGCATTTTTTCATTGAAATCTTGCAACAAGAAAAATATTTTAAAAAAGAAAGAGCAAGCGACGTTGAAAACGATGCCACACGCTGCACGGATCTTCTCTAAGAAGGAATTGTAATATATATTTAGACGTGTTTTCTCCCTTCGAAAGTCTTGCTTTACACGAATTTATTTAATCTTAAAAAACTATTTAGGATTGTGTAAACAATATTTTGTTCGGTTATGAAGTTCGGAAGGTTCGAATATTTCGCGTATAGGCCTTTGTTTTTAGGTGAGGAATAAAGAGAGAAAGGCTTATTTCTCCTCAAATTATCAGTAGAGCCTGTCAGAATGTAGAGGCCTTCTATTAAATGGCCGTAATCCTACTTAAACAGGACTTAATCGCCGGACGACAGCTGTTGCGTCTCGGCAGCAAGGTTTTCGGGCTCCGATGCCCCATTAAACGTGCTCGTTTGACCGATTATTGATCTTTATGGGTGGACCGAAGCGGAGTGGAAAGAGCCGCATAAATCAAGGCCGCTACATAACGGGCCGTCCATAAGCTACGGTCAACATAATAAATCAATGGAACGACCAATCGGCGCTCAAGGACGCTATTGGGTCACATTTCTTACAATAAAGGCCATTAGATGGTAATTAATGGCCTGTTCGCCTTTTCTCCCTCCTCCTTTTTGCGAGTTTGCCGACCGGATTTGTGGACCAAATCCTATATCCTCACTTTTAAAACGAGAATGTTTGCTCTTTTTTTATTTTTCAAGGGTGACTCCGAGTTTTCGGAATTTGTCCACTTGTATTTTATTCACTAGAAATTACTCCTGAATGAAAAGAAGATTGTGAATCCAACGAACAAGTTCTGAATGAGTAGAGAATGTTCTGGACTCGGAAAGTGTTTGGCGGCGTAAAGAAAAGGGGAGAATCTTTCGGGACTTTTTTCCAGCTGTTGATCGCCATGGCAACGTGCTGCGGCCTGGGTAAACCACTGATTAGCTTTTCATCCGGTGAGGATGACATTTGGCGAAAAAGCGCTTTGGCATTTTTACCGTTTCTTCTTATTCAGTGGATAATTAGAAAGGAGAAGCTAAAAGAAAGCCATTTCCATCCTTTGCCGATGTTTTAATCGACACGTGCTCGGTTTGGTAATTCGCTATTCGATGGGAGGGCCAAATGATCGAATACTGGTTTACGATTTGTTATCAGTTTTTTTGCCTAGAGGCAAGACGAAAAACTGGTCCACTCATTGGTCAAGACGGTTAATCGAGGCGGTCCGGCCGATATCGACTTAATGGCTCTCATCCGGTCACAGTTTAAATCTTCCACTTCCGAACTGGTCTTCCTCTCTGCCTAATGAAGCGCCTCTTCCTTTCACAAATGTTTGCAGTTCGGAAATTTAAAATCGTTCCGGATTCCGCAGCGGGCCACCGCACCCGAATCCGACCCGCATCGGTGGCAAATGGCTGTGGATTAGCCGCCGTTCACGCCTAATGACATCACATCCGCTAGGCTTTCCAGGTAGAGGCACCAAACCAGACGTAACTAATCGTCGACAGGGCGGAGGACAGATATATGGCTATGGACGGTCGAGTGGGTTTCGCAATACCGCGCATTGTTGCTTATGTCGGGCTACTCGCAACTTCTATCCAAACCTGTATTTTGGATCCGTTAACCGATGTTCGTCGGAATCCCATTCATCTCGCATTTTATTTTATTTTTATTTTTTTTTCTAGATAAATTCTTTATGGAATTCTCCAAGTGTCAATTAATGTCTGGTGACCGTTTCTAGATTTCGAAAGGTTAAGGCCAGCGGCAGCCATCCGTTAAGGTCCATTATGCAGACCGATGCCAATGGAAATAAAGCAGTCATTAGAGAATAGAGGAGCTTTCGTCCTCCCTTTTTCTATAGAGACGTCAGACGGAACAATAGAATCAATTAATGATAATTGAAGCGGACTGTCCCTACAGCTCTCGCGTGTGGTCCCACATTCTGTCCGGGACGGGAAGAAAGTCTTTCTCACCTGAAGTGCGGCCAATTCAATCTATAGTGGCAATGCGGCCTTGATTGGCTTAAGTGTCGAGTTACGTAAGGATGTCGTTCCGCACATCTTATCTGTCGTCGCGGTTGAATAGAGATGGCGAAATCCGTCCTTTAGAACCACACACGATTCCCCTCTTTTAAGTTAATGAAAAAAAGACGAAAACCGCCGTTTCTTTGTATATTCTTTACGAACTTGGCGGAATACGAATCAATTAAAATGAAAAACGAGTTGCTGGCAGTTTTGGTTAAATAATTGTGGAATAGGAAAGAGAAACTGCTAGAGTAGCACTCGGACGGATTTGCTTCATCATCAAAAAGTGAGTAATGCAACAGGAGAACATCATATATGTCGCCATCTGTCAACCGAGAGACAAACTACCTGACACAATCGCCGAATCTGATGCTCTTAAGTGACATTTGTCTGACTAATTCAGATAGAACCAAATCAAAAACCAGCTCTTCCATCTATTTGCCATCTGTACTAGCGCTTAGCATTAATCGGTGTCTATCTCGAGCAAAAGTTTCTAACATTGAGTAAAAAGGACACTCACCTTGATTTTTTACTTCGTCTAATTCCTGAGAGTAGTTGCTTAGGGATTCTCTGAGCCTTTGATTTTCCAATTCCACGTCTTGAGCTCGCATAGCTTGTTGGTGAAGGGTGAGACAATGCTCCAGATAGGGAACACAATCTGTAAGAAATAAGAAGTTTTACAATCTGAAAAACACCAGTATTGAATCATTAAAGATATACTGACATCAGTAAGTCTTTAGTGATACATCACATCTATCGGTAAAAATATACTGTATATGTATTGTACTGTACGTAAAAGAAAACCTACTTGTTCAAAACTTTCGTGTTATGTTTGATAAGATCATATATATGATGAAAATTGAAAAACTGAGTTTCTTTCTCATTGCATTTGTCTGAAAATAATTAAATAGGTAACAAATTATTTAAATTGGGATTTCGAATGTAAATGCTAACTAAACGTCAGCCGGGAGGAGAAAGTTAAGAAAGATCAAGAGGTAAAAAAAGAGCTTTATGCTTTTAACCAGTAAAATAAAGCAGCAGACCTCATAAGCCAATTATGCGATACAAAATGTGGTCAATTTTCGTCACACAATAGATCCTAATCTGCTCGGACGCCCTGATGCGAGAAAAATGATGCCTAATAGAAATTATTCAGGCAGAAACGCGGGGATTAGCAGAATTAAGGGCTCTTAATTATCAAAGATCTCATTATCCCCATTAAGCGTCATCATCCCGCTTAAAAATGAAAGCTTTAGGCCAAACTTTATCGAAACCCTGCGAGGATTCTTATTAGTTTACTTCTCTGGTCGCACCTACTGAAGGTCTTTCATTCTGGCCTGTCTGTAATTCAGTCCTAAAAGAATCGACGTACACAACTGGGCCAATTCTGTAGATTTTCCGCGATATCAATTGATCCGAAATAGAACAATTGCCGGGCGAAACTTTGGATTAATTGGAAAGGAGATATACAATGAGAATTAGTGTTGCGATTAGAAATCCGACAGAGAAAGCTTTATTTCTGCTTGGACGACCTCCGTCGTGTTCGACGGGTGGTCGAGGGGGAAAGACATGCGTGCCTGCACTGTTGTCACGTGACAAACGGTGCATTATTATTATTATTATTCCCACGGGCGGGTTTGTAGGCCAAATTGTTTATTTACCCCGTATGTAGGTCCCGTTGTGTGCCGCGCTAGTATATCGACGGGTTAGGATGCTACGCAGTTTGCGAGACGCGCCGGCCCGTTTCGGTTGGGTTGATGTGTAGGTAACCGGAATAGCGAAGAGAGTTAAGCGACTTATTTCATGGCTGAGGGGAAAACCATTAACTGGCTAATGCGCCCGTCTACACACACGGCGCCCCATGCCACAATCCACCTTTCTTCGGCCGAAAAACTCTATCGGCACACACAAAGATGCGCATGTCACGGCGGCATCTCCATTGCGCGCGCGCGAAGCTACAAACGAAACAAACCACTCACCTGGACGCTGGGACGGCGGACAGGCGCGCGAGTGTATCCTTTTGAGTCTGGCCTGTCATCCACTGGCCTGTCTGATGACCGGTACCGCACTGAATACTACTGCCGGCAGCGACACCTGTTGTCTGAGACCGGACACCGCAGCTCCCCCTCGTATGGTCACGTCCTACCGGCACTCGTTCGTGCGTTGCCAGTCACGTGAACATAGACTCCTCCCCGCCTGCGGGGTGGCCGTCCAACTTTTTTCGTCATTCTCACCATCTAGAGAAGGATGTGACGTCAGGGAGAACTCACTTTGGCCGGGTGGAGAGTAGTCAGAATTGAAAGTTACGGCCGATCTTAATTAAAAAGTTCCAAAGTATTCCGGATTCGTTCAAAACATTTCTCTTACAATTACCGTCGCCATTACTCTAAACTGGAATTTTACTTTCCTCCAACGGCTTTCTGTGAGAAATAGACGAAAATGTCCACATGACGACGTGCGCTCCAACGTTTGCACGCGTGGCATTGTATTGTAGCACAACTTAACGGCAGTCTCGGACACGGGAGACGAGCTGCGGTGTTGCCGACCCCAAAAAGCGACACGGCCCGCCGCCTCTGACGCGCCGCCCAGCCGCAAACTAAAAGAGGGTCAGAAAGAGCGAGTCTGTTTTAAGAGATGATACGGCGCTAGAAATCCCAGTCCGGAGAGGGTGAGGATGGACCTGGTTGATGGATGGGCCGGCGTCGAAAATAGAATTTGGCGGAGCTTCTGTGCAACAGAAGTGGCGGATAGAACAGATGACAAATGATAGGGCAGTGCGGAGCTTAATTTCAGTTCTAGTGAAAATCCTCCGGGGGACCGGTAGATTTGCCGACTGCCAACACTATTCCTCTACAAAACGCCAAAAACGTTTCTTCCTCTTCTTTCTGATTGTTCTGCGGCCCACAAAACACGCGGTCATTAGCCGCCACCGCGGGTGGTGCACCCCGGGAATTCATTCTCCGGATGAAGACGGACGCACTCGCTCTTATCCAGATTGAAGGCACGTCAGGGATTTCCCGTTAAACTGGGATCGGGTGCCATCGACGTCTTATCCTTACAACTCCGAGAAGGTTAAAATCCCCTTCCAATGACGTTCTCAAATCCTCGATAGATTTTTAATTAACAATCATCGCAATCGCCGAGCAAGAAAGACCTTTTTTTTTTTCTTTAATTAACCAGTTACTCACTTACATGTAATTTACAGATGGCCATACAGTTACGAAATTAATATAAAAATCGATTTAAATATATTTTAATATTTATCCTTTGAGTCTAATGGTCAGATGGTCTAATGGTAACTTGTCTATGCCTTTAGTTGGCGTACTTAACTGATGGCATCTTCGGCCCCCGGGGTAACCTTGATGCCTTGGCCTAAATACGTATAGGTATACACCGAGACAATGGATTAGTCATGCCTATATTGGTAGAATCGGTGGAAATTTATTGTATATTGTAGGAGTTTAACGATATCGAATGACTTTCCTCGTTTTGTTCTAAGCTTTAACGCGATAGGAAAATGAAAATGCAGCCACCCTATCCTGTAGGAGCAAAGGAAATTAATAATTAAATTAGTGGATTTTGTGTTTTAGAAAAATTTTACAAGTTTAGCTTCGTATGAAGTGATTGTTGGAATTTTTATTAAATATAAAAATGAAATCGGGTTACCGAGATAATAAGGGCAAGCGGGATGATATACGATGGGAAGAACCCTGACAATCACGTAACTTTGCTGGACTTGTAATTTTGAAAATTCGCTGTGAAACAGAATGAATTTAATTGTGGTGCATTTGGGTGGAGGCGGGAAATCCCCCCAATGTGGTCTATCGATGGGAAAGTCGTCATTTGCACATTCTCGGACCAGCGAGGGCGTTCACGTTCTTCGACAGAAGCTAAGCCTATTCCGGGTACAAACGGGATCCACCTATGGAAAGCCAGCCAGAAAGTGGAACGTGGGAAAGCGACCCGAACGTGACAGGTTTGCGTGAAAACGTGATGCGACCTCGTGACGCGACGTCGGAATACGCCCCCTAATGCTTATAACAGGTATGGCGATTCTTCCTCCTGACCTTTGAACTTAGAATGTAGGAAGTGTCTCAGCCCGTATCATCACTTCTTAATTGAATTTCTTTCCTTCTAAAGCGTCGGCATACGGATCCCTACCGCGTTATGGCAGATGTACGAGAATGGTTTAATTCAATTGACTTGTATGTAAAGAATAGAAGGTTATAATATGATATATAACGATGTGTACATTTAATTAATGAATGCGTAATTATTTTAAAAATCTTGATCGCGTAATTAGTCATCAGATAATAAACATAATAACACAATCCACCAGTGAACTGAATTAGCGGTTACTCCGTTAAGAATAGAACTTGTGATTTCTTAGAAGACGACACGCGATCAGATTGAATATGTCAACCGAATCACGTGATAGTAGAGAGGATGTTTTATCTGAAATCCTGGGGGAGGCGGGAGAGAAAGAGAGAGGGGAAAGCAAGTGGCGACAGTGGCACATTACGACATAATTAGAAGACCGCCTCGCCATCTGCGGGGGCCCAGCGGAAACATTAGCAGTCATTAAGGCCTGGGCGGCGAGTAAAACAAAAGCGGAGAGAGGCACCCCCGGGGATACTAGGAGAGACCAGGCGAAAAAGAGGCACAAATTTCTAACATTTTTGTTCTACCGAGACGAGGACCAAGGACGCTTTTTCGCCAGGAAATGACTCAGGAAATTAAAGAAATTAAAATTATTTACGCTTTCGAATTTTTTTCTTCTATCAACAAAAATTATTTGCGTCGCTCTTTTTTATTGCACCGTTTCCCCGTGTAGATTTTGTTTTTTATCTTCTCCGATTGATCGATATCCTATATTTATTTCGTATTTGGCCACATCCAGTGGCGACGTCGAGCCTCCGATCGTGCTTTATTTCGAATTTTAATGACCTCGATGCGCGGAATAATTTTTTCGAAAAATTTTACGGGAAAGCAAAACAATTCTTATTTCCTGTTGACGAGGTTAATTCGAAACGGGACCTTGACTCTACGAAACGGTTTCATTTTTTTCCCCATTTTCATAGCTGACCAAAACAATAGCTCGAACCCGGATGGGTGTGGGGGCCTCACGTTCTCCCCTGGGGCCACTCCACCCCCGCATACATCGTGACTTGACTGTGGGGTGAGGGGCATCCCCCATTTCCCCGGCAAGGCCCCTTCTCTCTTTCTTTATTGCGAAGAAAGGGTTTGTTTGTGGTGTAGTTGCACCCACACCCTTAAAGGGAGCGGCCGTTTGACCCTCCCTACCAAAGGGTCGCCAAAGAAAAGCTTCGCCGAAATCACGTGGCTGTTTAATAAAGTGTGCACAATTTTAAAGAGAGGGGAAGAACTTTTTAATCTTATCGAATTTACGCACGCTGCGGCCCAAAAATCAGACGAGTAGAATTTACTTTTCTGTATGCCATCACGTGATTGCATGTGGAGCAAATCGGGGACACGTGACGTAAAACAAAATTAACACACAATGCAGTCATTCAATTAGACATACTTTCACATTCTAATAAATTTATTTTCTATTATGTCATTGACGTGATTCGAACCGAAGACGTGTCGAAAGAAGCTGCGATGGTAGACATTTCTAAAAAATAATTGAAAAAGAAGAGGGTAATTAATGTAAGACTCTTTAATTTTCATTTTAGATCTTACTGATTTATGAAGACTTTCGAGACACTTTCCCATATCGGCATAAAGGCGTCTGCGTGTCTTTCAAGGTGACTGATGAGAGCCAGTTTCATTTGAAACTAGAGGCTCGATACAAATTCAAATTAAGCAGTTAGAACATAATCTTTCAAGTCGGGAATTCAAATTACCAAAGGTAAAAATCTCGAGGCTGCCGCCGTTTCTACTGCTATGGAGAAACCACAGGGGAAAGAGAAAATGGTCTTTAAGAGTTTTATTTGGCCAGTTGGACCGAAACAGACGAGCGAGAAAGAAGTTAAAGCTGTAACAATGGGCAATAAATCAGGGTCCGGTGAGGATTCGAATCTTTGATAGAAAGTATGCCGCGGAGCCCACCGAGAGCGGAATAAAAGTGTAATTGGTCGGAAAATGCGGGGGGAAGAAGTTGCAGTTGCACTCCGGGTGCTAGACACCCGCTGTAGGTGCGGGATTACGAAGTTGGAGAAATCATTTGGGAAGGCGACCGGCCGGACATGACTGGCCAGAGGACCAGAACCCATTAGCGGAGGGAAGAAGGAGTCGTTTCATTAAGAAGTACGGACAGCTCCATTACCGTACGTATAATAACCGAAGACGCCATAACGGCTGCGCTGGTCAGCCATTTGCTAGCTCTGGGAGGTCCCAGACCTATCATCCGCACTTCTCGGCCGCCGCAATCAATTAACCGGAAATAAGCCGAGAGAAAAACAAGCTTAATGAGTGGCCCACCTTAATTTCGGCGTTCCATACCAGATGGCGCTGGAGCGTGGCGCTTTCGGGAGTGGTCGCGCGTGTCTGGCCCAGTGTGTTTTTCAGGCACGGGCCGGAGGCGCCTGTGCACTCACCTCGCCCGATCGATGGCATCTTTCTTCATTCGCTTAATGACGTACAAAACAACCCACTTTTAATAACGCGTTAATGAGCGGGCTGTGTTGAATCGTGCCCCGCGGTGCGGTGCGATGGCGCGCGCTTCAACAATAGCCGCGGAAAAATCTCGGTGGCGGGACACGCTGAAAAGAGCATCCCCGGGAGGGACATAAGTGGAGGAGGAGGCAACGGAAACAACAAACCAGCCTTTGCCAGAGACGGAATAAAGAGGCGAGAAAGAAGGCGTCACTAAAGCGAGCATTGGACCACAAAGAGAACGTGCCTTTCCCCAACCCATTAGGTCCAGAGAAGAAGAGAGGGGGGCATCGCCGCCCTCCCATTTCAAAATAACACCTCGTGTCAGACAATAGGGCAGAGAGTCTGTCGGGGAGGGATGGAGTGTTTTATTGTCGGTTCCTTCATTAACTTCTAGTCCCACTTTCTTTGCTATTTAATCGTCGCTGGAGCGTGCGGCCATGCCGAGTTGCGTAATTGTTACCAGAGGTGATGGACCAGGCGGGCCGAAGGGGCGCCGACCGCGGATAAATGACACTTCTCACTCCAATTAATGGGCCCGCTTAATAGGGACCCGACACCCGAGGGCACGCGGTCACGCGACTTTATCGCTTTCAATGGTTTTATCTTTTCCCGCAGGGACCAGACCAACGGACAGCCTTCTTTACTACGTTTCATATCTGAAGATTGACGCGCTCGACACCATTTGACTGTTAATTCGATTAAACCTTATCTTCATTCATTTACCTAACCTCTACAAGAAATATTCCAGTAAGGTGATAAATTAATCTGGAAGGGATTAAACTTTTTACTCAACCAAAAGACGTTACTCGCAATGGTTTCTACTGCAATTTTCAGGCCGAGATCTAAATTTAGCGATGGATTCCGGGTTAGGTCCTGTTCCTCGATATCGCGGACGGCCGATCTGGTAGCCCCGGACGATAACTGGAACACTCATTCTGATGCGCATTCTCGGGATGGCGATTCAAATACCATCGACCAACCGGAGGTCAAAGGACCGCGGGCGAAACGAGCGAAACTATCTTAATTATCTCATTTAAATAAAACGAAATTTAAATCTAAATGTTAATTAATCGAAATTTGTGGAGCGAAAGGCGAGCCAACAGTTCATTCTTCTTTTTCTGACCTTACATCGAGCGCACGACCGACCGGAAAAATCCGGATCTCGGAATATGCCGTGCCAATGATCCGAAAATGTTGCCAGAGATTCACTCTTATACTCGACCGACGACCGGAAAATGTCGAATGTTAGTTGTTTCCCCCGATCATCGCGCCCATAGGTTTGTTTCTACTGTTAAAGAACGGTGTTGCACCCCGAAGGATAGAAATTCGAGCATCTCATAGGTTGAAATTGCGAGAAGAGTTGGAGAATTTATCGGAAAAGGCACAAAGGCGTTGATTACTTCGACCGATGGCAGGAAATTCGCCATCTGACGGCCGGGGCATAAATATTTACGCAAGTTTCGCTCCTCCAACGCAAGTTCTCCTCGGGGTGTCATTTGCTGTCTCCTTGGCGAGAGAAACCGTTTAATAATAGTAGTTAGGCCAGGTGCAGTACGGCTGGACTGCACGCAACCCGACGCGTTGCGATAAAAGGGGTTGGAGGGAAAAAAGTGCCTCCGACACCTCCCGCTTTGCTGCTATAGTAATAACTGTGATTCGGGTGCCGAGCTGATATGTATCGCCCGCGGTAATGAGCGGAGAGATAGACGCTCCGCCCCTCGTCTCCTCTCCGGCGCACGGAACTAAGCTGCTTTCGTGACGGACCGAGATTTGAATCTGTTATGGACTCTATCGGGGTGGTCTCCCCACACACGAAAGCTGAATTTATTCTCTAATGCCTGGCCTACTTCTGCCTATAGGCACCTTCTTCCTCCGCCTCTCTTTCTCTTTTAGATATTCTAAACAACCCATTCCACACTAGATCCCACTTTCTTCTCCATTTTAACTTTTTTCCTTTCAAATTGTTTGTTCAAAGGCGCAAAATAAACTACATTTACTTCCAGTTACGACGCTTGTAATTCTTAAGCATAATTTAAAATATATTCACTTAAACATATTCCAAGTAAAAACTTTTGCATAAGATCATTTGGAATTTTATAATAAATGTTTTAACTTATATAAAACTAATAGCGAATACTTCCTTAATTCTGTATTAAGAAACAGGCGAAGAGTTTTATAACAAAGATATTTTGGGGAAGCAAACGAGGAGAAACCGAGAATCAGGGAGAATCCGTAAAATTAAAATGTTTCCCGCAAGATTGGTAGGGAAAAAAGGTGTATTCTACCCCCCTCACTAGTTTAATTTCGGTTGTTTTTCTTTATCGAAGGCGCGCGTATTTTAATCAAGCCCTTTCTACCTGTTTTCGACTGTATTGTTGGGGAAAGAGTACAATTCTCTTGTCAACTTTCTTAATTTTCTCAGCAGAAGCGATTCCATTTTTTCTCAACTTTATTTCTTCTTTATGAAAAAAGAAGAAAATTACTCCAATCGGGTCATTTTATCAAGTTTGGCTTACCCGATATTTCGCTGGCGTAAAAGCAATTATTACCCTTGTCCCGAACCGCCTATGGGCTATTTCCAGAGAAACCGATGACGTACGGCGTAACGCGTTGTTTACCATTCTACTAATTTGTATATAAATTTTTTTTAAAAAAATAGGCTTTATGCATGACTTACAGAATTTTAGCCTACATACGTTTAATTGGCCTATTTGCTAAAAAAAAATTAGACAAATTTAATTTGCGTTTTGCCCCAAGGCCGTATGAAAAATACATATATAGCAGCTCTTATTTTAAAAAAAACTATCGCTAGAATCGATTGGAAATAAACAGAATTGGACGAGTTACCCTCGAAATTTCGTATTTTTTTAATATAAACACAGGAAAAGAACCTGTGGAATGGTGATAATTTCGTTACGCAAGAAGTGAGAATAGAAAATGTTTTTGTTAAATTCTAAAAGCATTGGAGAAGCTCGATTAATTACAGGAAAATTAATTATTAATCGAGCCGTGGCCTTCTCCTAATTTACTCATTAAGCCAGACAGTGTGGTCGGATTTCAATAATCCATCAATGTCCGCTATTGACTAAAAATCACGTGACTGACTCACTCGTTAACGTCGGGGAGGGGAGAAGTACGCCGATGAGACTTTTCTGTCGGGACGGAAACTGTAACTCTAGAGGTATTTTGTGCAGTTGTGGGCGAAATGTAATCTTACACTTTCATTCAAATCACGTTTCGAATGCTTATGCGTTAAAGAGATCTTTTCTCTTAAATCGAATGACATTTTCGGGGATTTCGCGTATAAAAGTAGCGAACGGAGGAAGAGGAGAAAGGGGGAATTTAATTCCGTTACCGTTTTTCCCTCCGAGGATTTCTAAGTTCCAATTTGCCAACGTTGGGCTTCGCCGTCGAAACCGCAAGCGTTACGGGGTCAATGGGTCTCTAGAAAATAAAAGGCGAGCGAAAGTCGGAAAGAGAGTGTTTTATCACGAAAATGAAAACGAGACCGGAAATTGTCGTATTCCCTGCCCGACAAAGTCACCCGAGTGTGGAAACGGAACGCGGTAGCACCTCCCCTCGATTCAATTATAGAAGTGGAGGCGAACGGGTAGAAAGCGGAGAAACTGCCTGGCCCCGTCGGGCCGGGGCGAGTCCACTCTCTCGTTCCACATAGCATTAATTATGACAATGAATTAAATAGCTTTATAATTCTTTTCGACACAAAAGAAGGGAAAAAAGTTTGTTTTGTTGAAAATTATTTGGCCGTGTGGCCTTGTTTCCCAAAGAATGTGCGGACAAGTGCCACGCGCGCCTCCACCCTCTCGTTCTTCCAAGTTCCTAAAAAACGCCTCTATATAAATTTCCACCTGACGTTTCGAGTCTTCGTCAATCTAACTTAATAATAATTCGAGAAGAGGAAGGGACGTGTTGTTGTAACATAGAAATTTACGGTAGGAAAAGGCCGATAATTCTTCTCCGAAGCCGTTCGTAGGTCCGAAATTTGAATCGATCGATGATAGAGGCTCGAGCCTAAGCAAGGCACAAAAGGCGAGGGGGAAAAGGGGAGCCAAACCGGGAATCAATTAGATGGCGAAGCGAGCTTAATTACTGGAAAGGAAGCGGCTAATCGATCGGAGGCGATTAAAAGGCGTTTTTGAACATTTAAATTGTTGGTTTGCCCTTTTAATAATTCATTATTTGCCGCATCTCTTCGGCTAACAATTAAAAGCCTGATTTGCATTCGAAATGACGTTTTTCCTATCGAGATTATCCACCGGCCGACCTTTAAAAATGAAAACTCCCGACCAATTTTGATTGTCTCGCAACTCTAGGAAAAGACTTGGAAAATTTTAATTGAAAGAATCAATCCGAAATTCTCGCGAGGAAAAATTTTTCGGTCGGTAGAAATTTTCTTCCAAAGATAATAAAGCTTACACACTTATCAAGTCATCAATCGAATTTCTCAGATACTCGAGATAATCAACAATAAAGTTAAACTTCAACCGGCAAAAAACGAAATTTATATAAAAAAAAATAATGCTTTGTATTCGCTAATGATTGGAGAATTTGTTTTATACAATTAAATGGGCTGGAGATGACTTGATTTTCATATTTATCACTGCTACTTTTTTGAGGATTGAACGGGGAAATTCTTGTATCTTGAAGGAATATAGATGATGGGGGTGAGGTAGGAATAAGTTTTGGTGGAGATGCGGTGGAGTAAGAAGTGAGAAGATAAAGCGCTGTCCATCTTAAAGAATTAACCGGAGGAAGAATCGAACCGAATGGCTGCATGGGATTCTATTAATGTGTTTAGTTTTGTTGAAGGGAAAAATTCAGATTTGATATCTCAATCACGGTAATGCTCCCGAAAGGCGCTTAGTCTTCCTCTCGGCCTTTTGTCTGGAATAAATTTAAATTTCCGATTAAGGTATTTTATTTTTCAATGTCATGTCGGGTTTATTTATGATACATTTAGAGAATTGGCCCGCGTTTCGGCGTTCGCTGGAGCGAACCGTCGCGGTATCAGACGTCAAGCTAAGCTGTTCGTCGAGACATCTGCCGCCGACGGGGAAAAACCCTTCAGGTGAGTGAAAAGTGACCGGAACGCGCCATCTGACGTAATTCCAGGGAACTAATCGGTCCGAAAGGGCCCCTGCCCTATTCGTTAGGTGCTCTCGAGGCGTTCGGATGGCCGGCGTAATTACGAGTTTAAAAGTTATCGGGCCTTTCTCTCAACGAAATTAAGTAAACTGAGGCGTTTCTTCTGGGACATTAAATTCTAATTAAGTTTTAGAAAGGCGTTTCTTCTCTCGAACGTAGAAAGAGGGCGAAATTGGAAATTTAAAAGCGGAAGGGCCTCGCAACTCGGAGGAGAAGAAGAAGTGGAACTTTAGACGGTCGGCAGTTGCACTTATTTTCGAGGATGCGGTTGTAGTGTTGGATTTTGTTAGGAAAAGCTCACCATGCACAGAAAAGAAAAAGTTGTAAAATAAAGAAGGAGTAAATTTTCTCGCTAATAAAATCGTGACATTAACCCTAATTGTAATCACCGCTTGCGCAGCTCAACCTATCAGCATTAAAGCTAACGACGAGAGCTTGCAGCATTCGCATCGCTTCATAAAATCCGTCCCGATTTATCACCCTCGGGTCGTCAGTCAGTCGACGGGAGACCGATCGCATCTCTGCGGAGAAGGCGACGGATGGGTGGCACTACAGAAAGACAGGAAGTTCCTCCGGCATCACACAACGTACCCGAACGGGTCCCTTCGACCGTCCCCAGAAAAATGCCTTTTATCCTGCAAAAGGTTTGGTCGTCACCCGCTCGTCTTTCGCCGTCCCCGTCTCACTCGGACGATCCTTTGCAAGGAGGTTCCGAAATGCATATAAGTAGCCCGGGGACGTTGTACTCTTCGGGGTACGATGTGGCCAACGGTGGCGTAACAATGGCGACACTACACCAAAACTTTCGGGAGTCACGGACCATCGGCCGCGAGCAATGACCCGAAGACTGGAACACAACGGGTTGTATTTGACTTATGTCGTCCACTTCCGGCCGCTATAGTAAGTGGCCCTTTTCCTCTTCTTTCTCGATGGAAAATAAATACTTCTGCTACTTAAATGTTTACCGCATCCATCGATTCCTCTCGCGAGGTGAGTCGGTAAACGATTAAAAGACGTTTGACATTTTAAATAACATTATTAAAAGTCTTCCTCCCGACGGAATTGCAGTTGCGCCAGTCGTTTCGGATCAATTTTTTTTTTCTAAATTTCGTCTTCATCTGTCACGTTTTGGAAATAAAGACGTCGCCAGGCATTTTGCCGGCGCGTGAACTGGCGATTTAGTTCCACGTGTCGATTTCGATTTAATCGTTCATTTCGGGCAGTTAAACCGTCCGCGTTTTCCACGGTTGGCACGCATTCGAATCAATTTCGTCGGTTCGCGTGTCAATCTCGAATTCGATCCTTCACTTAGCCAATCGGATCACTTATAAAAGATGCCCGCGTGAGAAATTAATCAGCTGCTAGCCTTATTCACTTGTCGGACTCGATCTCGATCGATCATCCGAGACGATTAACGAATCAGACGAGTTACTAACATCGTTGACCAAGTTTTCGCATCAATCTAACGCTTGTTACGTCGGCTTCGCGTGTCAATTTTTAAATTTTATCTTTCACTCCGGGCGTTTGACTCGTCCGAACGCATTCGAATATTGATCGTTCTTAGATTGATCGTTCGGGAAGATCGTCCAATTTAGCCGATGCGTGAGAATTCGACGCGAATCTCATCTGATTAATCGATTTTTTGATCGTTTCGGTTTTTAATTGTCATTTGTCTCCATCGTTTACTCTCGCTCGCGTGTTATTGTTCGATCGTTTGTTCCGGACGATTAACAATTACCGTATCTTTTTCTTCCCATTCGGCAATTCTAAAAGAAAATGTTAAGTCTAAAAGAAGAAGATCAAAAGCGATTTTGAAATGTTATCGTAACAAACCTATAGATGATGCTCGATTTTTTTTCGATGGCGAATTTAAGAGGAAAAAAATCGATCCTCGCACTTATTGGTCGAAAGATCGTTTCGAATGTGCAGAAAGATCGTTAAGATCGAATCGATCAAGTATCTAGCCGAGTCACGTGTCATCGGATGGAATCAATTCTCTGGAAAGAGAGAGAATTTCTTGATCGCGTGTTTCTGTTATGCTTGTGTTCAATTAATTTCCTCTTGGCCGGGGAATTAAAATTCCCAATCTCTTCTCCTCTTTTATTTACATAATAATTATCCGCTCGCGTTTTACTTTGCTTTCAGGCAATTGCATTCGAGTATTATGTATGGAGGAAGAATTTTCAACTCGGTTCTGTTTCTCGATATTCCAATTAAGAACAGAAAAATAGCTTTGGAGAATTTAAAATCCCTAGTTTCCGTCAGCGTTCATTTATTCGCTAAGAGACTCCACTCACGTATGAGGGATGATAACTCTATCTGCCAGACACACAAATAAGGTCTAGCGCCATTTTTATTATTAATTACTAATAAGCCCTTCATTCCAAATTAAACCCCGGCAAGAAGCAAAATCTAAGGAATTAAATTTGCTATCGCTCGACAATTTTCAGTTTTAAGCGGAAAAAGTCGGATCGAGCGGAGGGGGGCCGACGATTAAGTGACATCAGGTAAGCGACAGTAAATCTGCCAGTGCATAATACCGCTCTGCACCGGCACAGTAACATTAATCATTGGCAACTTCTGAAAGCATTAACGATACGAGGCGTAAAAGTATCCGGGCTTTAATAACATTTAAAACTGATGTTATTCACCTGTATCTATTAACCAACGATAATCGTTTTCATAAAACATTCAACAAACGGCGAAAAAAGTGCTTTTTATCTTGTCATTCACCAGTTGGTTGTGTCGTTAACATCGGGTCGATAGCATAATTTACCTGTCTCTAACACTATTCTAGCCGGACTCAGACTGACGATATTAATAGGTCCCATACAGCCGGACTCCATTTTACTTTTTTCAAAACATAATGCAAAAGCTCTCGGACGATTATAAAATATAAATTCAAATCTAACGACTACAGAAGGGAGGGAGGGATCGAGAATTAAAGCCAGTTTTTGTGAAATTAAAAAACGAATTTATATCTGGCCGCCATCTTTACGGATGAAATATGCTGATAAATAAACAAGAGACAATAAGCCCACCATTGAAGAGTTCTGCTCTATTACAGAAAAGTGTTCTTTGTAAGCACCACTACCTAATGAACAGCAATTGTTTGACAAAGCCATCTGGACAATGTCTTTCCATCGTGTTTCGACTGATTACAACGCTTCTACCTGCAGAATTTTAAAATTTGCTCGAAATTTATTATCTCAAAGGCAACAGTGAGTTGACAAAGTAGACATTTAAAAATGGATGATTATTGAGCGAGCGATTCTCGACGCGAATCTCACGGCAGTCACGAGGCACTCGTGACAACAATTTAGATAGGGATCGAGAGGAAAACGGCATCGAATTGAAAATAATAAAATAACGCAAACTGTTCGCTACTTGGACGGATATATATTTCTTCCCGTTAAGTCTTTTGTGTGTAACCAAGCATCCGAAACGCAATCAGCCAAGCAAAACGACGATGGAAAATATTCCGTCTTAATTGTTGGCTTAAAAGGTGAGGTAATAACGGATATTTACGAACCAATCTGTACTACGGCGAAAGGCGAAAAGAAAAAAAAAACGCACAACAGGAGGCGCTCCCCCCGCCGACACGCCCTCTAACGGTCGCTTAGCAACCGCACGCGCTTACAGATAGTCGCTTAGAAACCACGCGGCAATGGCTAGTAACCTAGCAACTGTCACTATGGTGAAACGCGCGAGCTGATCAGTTTCCGGAGAGCCTTTTTTTTCTCTCTCTCTTTCCTTTCTTTTTTTCGCCTCCGCGCCGCGTTCGCTTTTTTTATGTGAAATCGTTCGACTGATTGCTTCTTGTTTGCCTTTTTTCTTTCCTTCTCGCTACCGGAAGTTATATCGGAGCGGAAGTGACAGATTAGTGGCGCGAGGTGACGAGAGAAGAGGAGGCAGAAAAACATTGTTTTTTTTTTATTATTTGCTCCGTCCTCCTCCATGTTTCGGGTTAAATGGTGCAGTTTTTCAGTGGTCGGATCTCCCACGTCTGTTTTTCTTTAGTGCTTAATCGTTAAACGACTATCTCCCACCTTGTTTGTTATTTGATATTGTTGTTACTTTAAATTTTCTACACGTTTATGAATTCGCTGCCTGTACTAAATTTTTATTTACGTGGAATTAATAATAGCTTTAAATATTAAATTTTAAATTGCTAAATGTTTATCTTCTGTATAATAAGGTCGAACTGAATTCTTTTCTAAATAACTTATTAGTCCACTTAATTTGATATCATGTGCGGTTTAATTCGCTCGATTTCGGTCGAAATAGTGAAAGATAAATTCGTATAAAACTTATGAAATAAGTAGTGTTAAAAAGTAAAAATTCTAAAAATAAATATAGGTCTAAGCACAATAAGAAATATTTACAAATCATTAAAAAAAATGAAAAAAAAAATTCCATTATTGCATTGTGTAATCAAAGATCGACTAATAGTAGAGTTTTACCAAGATTACTTGACCTAATTTTAATGGGAACCAAGTTATCGAGCATAATATAACCAGCGAAATTACACGACTTATTTCACTTGAAAATAGAAATAGTGTTTTGTAAGCTGCCAATTTTTTAATTCAGTTCATTACGAACAACTTTAATAGATAATTCGGACGAAGTAGGTATTTCTATGTCAATAAAATCCCCAGCAAATTTATCACCCAAGAACTGACAGTGGAAATGGCGACTTTTATTGTAAGTTGTATCGTTTTGTAAAGAATACAACTGGTCAAAAACTAGGTTTAGAGAGCAAATAACGGTTGTAATATGGGACCATTTGCCATCAATCCACGAAATGGACTAGTGAAGTAAATCATATATCCTTACGAGAGCGACCCCTAGTGTCACTCACCTGAACTATTATTGCTCCTTCTGCGAGTTTTCCATCTTTTGACGAGATCAGCCAGACTGACGGACAGGAAACAGCTCCAATTATCGACTGCAATCGGTCACGGCATGGTGGCTCCCCCTGGCGGGACGCCCCCGCGTGGTGTGTCTGGGAAACTCTCATAAAAAAATGAGAGGGAAAAAAATCCACATCTGTTTCGTTTGACTAATTTTTTTTTAGAAACAAGGATTTGTGACAGGAAGTGTGGTTTTTTTTGAGACTTCTAATTCCCCCGAGAGGATCTAAAGGTGTCGAGTTAAATAAATTTAAAGCATGAGTATACTGACTCACATAAACCGCAAATTCTTTTTCCAGCGTACGTAGTCATACTCTAAATCTTTTGATATTGGTCATATATTTTGGCATATTGTGGCTTTTTATACTCGGAGAATTGAGAAAGTTTGACTCTCTCCGCAGCGTAATTTCAAAAAGATGTTTTACCTTTCCTCAATTCTCGTATTTGTAACATATAATACGACTTCTGCTCTTGTTTAAATGTTCTATTCAATTGTTAAGTGTATTTCTAAGATCGAATAAATGAATACATCGAATTATTTATGAATTGAACGAAGGTAGTGTTCATAGTAGCATAAAATGTTTAACATATCCGGGTCGGGAGTACTCCCTCTCCTATCGGCAACAAACAGGTTGCTTCAACTCCCTCCCATCTAGTTACAAAACTGAAGTCGTGACTGAAGACCCCCTATGAAACTTCGCACCTAATGAGGGTGTTAAAATTCACCCCTTTGGGAACATTACTGAAGTTCGAGAGAACGTGAGAACTTCTGTGCTTACTGACTCTAGGGTCACGGGATTTAGAAGATAGAGGCTGGATTGAGCCATCATCAACGAGATGGATATACAGAACAGGGAGCTTCTGTCCTGGCGGGGCAGGAAAATTCTCTTCTGTTTAATTTTTGCCAATTTGGTTCATTTCCTACCAGCTGCTCCTTGCATTTATTATGCTTCCTTTTTTTTTATTTAATTAACTTAATAATGGAGAAAGATTTGTAAATATAATTTATTGAAATTTTTTCTGACATGTTTAATTTTCGATACAAAATATGAAATACCATAACTTCCACCTAATATTTTTAATAAGTAAATCTTGTTTAAAGTTATCTGGTACTTTTAAATAGAGTTGAGATTTATGGTAAAAAATTAGAAAATAAGAATTTTTAATGAAATCTGGTTTATACATTAAATCAGAAATATTCTGATAATTTTTCTGTATAAAAATTAATTGATAATCTCACTTTCAAATAGGAAGAAGGAGGGGAAAAAAATGAGATAGGCAGAAGCAACAGCTCTTCGGAAAAGGATGACGTGAACGCAACAGTTACGTTAAGAGAAGAAGAAAAACGTTTGTTTCTTATCTGAGAGCTGGCGACACAAATCTCCAGGTAGAAATGTTGTCCAACAAAAACGCCTACAAATCCCTAAAGACAAGTTACAACCGCAGAGGAGGGGAACGATCTTTTGTCAATCTTTGGCTCTCTGCCAACTGGGACTTCGGCACTTCTACAAACGTCAGAGGACGTCTCCTTCACTCCTACTTTGTGTCAAAATCGGTAGCTTTCTCTTTCAAATTTATCTAATTTTCTAGAAATAAAATTGAAAATTGCGCCGCGTAGAATAGTTAGGCCACTATCGCATCTTATTTGCAACCGTCCTAAATAAATTGATTTCTTTTACGGAACAAGATCGAATGAGGTTTAAAATCGCTTTAGCTAAATGGATCTAAAACATCCTGTATTTTGCTTCTTTGACGAGAAAGACGATAAAAGGCAAATGGATGCTAATATACTTTTAAAATTATTGAAAACACGAGACATTAAAAAAATTTTTATTAATCAAATTTATCGAGTTAGCTTAAATCTTTGGTTAGAATCAATTGAATTAAGGTCTTTGCATATTCTAAATAACAAGTGAAGGTTTACGAATTACTTTTTCTTTAAATTTTGTCCCTAATTTGAATTTAATTATTGCCTATTATTTTAAACTTTTCCATTCTTCGCTTCTTGCGTCCAAAATATGGAAAATTAAAATCATTACAGAAAAACTCAAATTTTGCATTCAAAAACTTCATAATAACTCTTCCAATTCAAAAGTAAATATCTGAAAAACTTAAATAATAAAGTATATTTAGGAATAAATATTAATAGTTCCAAATGCAATTTACGAGTGAATCTGAATTCGAAGAAGTTTTGGAAGAAAATAGGTCGGAAATTTTAATATAAGACTATAAGGACGACTTAGTAGATGGATTAAAATACAGATAAATAGATTTATGATTATCGAGATTATTCTAAATACTCTTGTCAAAAAAGATACTGTTTGAATTATCGGGGTCGAACTTCACTTCTTCAATTCTTCCAGCAAATATCACGTCTGATGAAAAAAGGTCTATCAACAAAATGTCCAACAGGAAGAATCAACCGAAAGTAGACGACACCGTCACTTCCGGTGTATTTCGTAGAAATAGATGACAGATTGGTGACAGATGTCCTCCGACCGAACGGGAACCAGACGCCGACCAAAGGGGTTGATGCGTCATCCCGCTTCAAATACATCTTTCATTCCTACACCCTACTCATCCACCTAATTAGGTGGAGCGATTTCTTTTGCCCTTAACACTGTAATTCGGTCATCTTAAACAATATACGTGATTTATGAATATTTTCGAATAATCGTTAGGAATAGCGATATATAGAGCGCGAGTAACGTCACGTTATGTTACGTTACGTAGCGATTTAAATGGATATTTTTATGTTTCTCCAGTGAAATTAATTATGTGAAAGACATAGTTAAGAATTGTTTTGAATTTATTTGATTAGCTTCGTATAAACAGAGGCCTATTTCGGTTTCGTCTCGGTAACTGAAGTGTTTGTTTTTCTTTTAAAATCTAATCGTTTTACTTCATCGATTTTAATACGGATCTTATCGCTTCTCGAAGGTCCTAGAAACATCCGCTATTAAATATTAAATTGGTCTTTCTGCCCGAGTTAACCTGATAGAACAAAGAAGATTAATCAATGTGATTTTTTATAGCCAATCATAAATCTGAAAAACTCACATTTATCACCACAGATATTTATTTTCTTATTTATTAGGATTTGCTGCATGATTTATAGAAAGAGGTGCTCTTGCCAAACCAACCAAAACAATCGAAGGAAGTCATACAACTTATCCAGAGGTCTTTACGGGTTAATCTTCTCTGTATGTGTCAAGGCTGCAAAGGATTTTAAAAAAATGAGTGAAAGGAGAAAAGGATTGAAACCAATCAGTTCCGGCAGAAGACGACATAAGGGGATTGTGTAAGCAAATTTGAACCAGTTATTTCGATGCTATCAATTATAGAGTTTATTCATTGCATCATCTAAGTAAAATGTTGATTGATAACAAATCCTGAATGACTTATGATCTATGGAATAATGTACGAAATTTAAAATTTTTCTTAATTACGATGCAATAAACTATATTTTATTGCTGAATTTGTTATTTAATTTTAAGAAATATATTTTAGCTAAAAAGGCATAATACAAAACATTAAAGACTTTCTTAGATCACAAATGAAGCTGAATATTTGCTTATATGTAAATCTATGATTTGATGTAGATAATTTTTTGTACAGTATCTTGAAATAAAATGTCTCTAAACGGTTAAAAACCTATTAAAAACTAATTTAGTAACGTTTAAGTAGCACTTTTCTTGTGTAAGATGCTGAGTTTACACCCACTATAACTTCAATACATAGACGTCCATATTTATCATTCACTAAATTCTATCAAAACGGTCCCCTCCAAAATGGCATCCAACGATCGAGGCAAACATCAAGTTTTCATCTTGATTGCCAATCCAAACCATTTCAACAATTCACATCTGGTAACGTTATGGGCAACAAATCAGTCACCACTAAACCGATCAAACGTCGTGGTGGATTTTACGCGTGCGACCGAATTTTCGTTCGCGATTTTGCTGGCCACTCTTCATTTTGAGGAAAGAAGCCAAAGATGCCGCTATCAACGCGTCTGTACGGAGTTGAGGGTGCGTTAATGTCCTCCCATTCTTCACACTCAATTTACCGCGATCTGAGGAGACCGAAAGATGGGAATGGCGGAGGAGGGGAAGAAGATCAGGCAAACAACGACGCCACTGTGACCTAAGGGGTCAAAAAGTCACATCGAATGATATCAAAGGTCGATTGTTGCTGCGGCTTTACAAAGTTATCCGATCAAATTAAAATTAGCCTCTCTCCACCACTTTACAGACTCCATCAAGTGATTTATTGTTTTATATAAAGTGGTGATGTTTTCTGCCACGCGCTCTGACGTATCATTTCTGATATGGAATTGAGAGGAAGATAATATTCAATATTTTGAATCGCTTCAACAATATTTTGACATCTCTTCAATGATAGGCTGGCTCGTAATAACACATATGAAAAATGAGTTATAAAAATAAATGGCCTTTATTTTATTTTATTTTATTTATTTGAATAAATTGCTTAAACAAGAAATCTTTCCAGCGCTTCGCTTTCAAAGGGAATAATTGAAAAATGTTTAGATCAACTATCACATTTTCGAGAAGCACATTCGATTTATTTTAAAGATATAAAACAAGATTTGAAACATAATTAGCTAGGAAAAAAAAAAAGAAATATCAACTAGAACTATAAGACTCTTGAATTGTATTGCAGGGATACGGCGAATGAAACTTTTACGATTGATAAGTCACAGAACGATTTTGGTCCTCCGGTTGCCTCATGTCACCTCCAACCTCCTTTCAGATGCAATCTACCGTAACTCCTTCATTTCCTGCTTCAGTCTCCTTCAAGGACAGAAAAAAAATCAAACCGAAAAATCCTTCTTCATTACTTGATCACTATTTTTTCCCTCCCCTTTAAAGCGGAAGGGTGGGGTGGTGCAAATGAGCGGAACGCACCGGGTGGGTGGGATTTGCCAAATTTACATAGCATCTTTCGTTAATGCTCACGACAATATATCTGACCCTGTTACATACATTGAAGTGTTAAATAGGTGGCATACTCGTTTCGACACACGAGAAATGCTAAACGGTTTATTTCGGAATGGTTATTTTGTTTTACACTATCGATCAATAAATCGATCAATAAAAATGTTAAGAGGAAAATACCAAAACATTATAAATATTAGAAACCGTTGTAATTAATTTAAACTCAGACGATGTCAATTTAAATAGGCGCATGATTCATGTCATGGAGCGCGCGCACATTTGATTTGTAGTACGCATCTCGTGCATATCAATATGTCAATTTCATCGCGTGTCTTTTATCAATGTAGTTCGTGCAATAAACGCCGACTTCGATGCACGTGATCTGAATGAACTTTCTTTTTTTCCAAGCAATAACACGTGCAATTGTTTTTTTTTTTTCTTTATAAGCAATGAGTAGGACGACGATTCATTCTTTATCATTAATATTTCGAACCGTTTGCAATAGCTATCTGATGAACGTGCACGAAACTCTTATTTATAAATTTTTGGAAACCCAAATGTTTTTTTTTTTTTTTGTGTGTGTGGAAGTAATTGAAAAATAAAATTATTGGCGTGGAATAAGAAGTTGAAATTTTTAACTAACTAATTAGCGTTTATAAATTTATTCTTGGAATACTCTGTTAAATTGTTGAATTTTTTCTCCGGTGGAGTGCATTTACAATTGTTTCTTTTCTTTCGGAATCAAAGCGCGCACCTGCAATTGTTCGTAGGTTATAGGCACGTGCTTTTTTTCCTTTTTTGGTAAGCAATATGTTACTCTTTCTGACTTCTAAACAGCATAATTGGTAGCAGATCCCTTCGCTCCCCTTCCTCCCCCGCAAGCACACAAAATGCTAAGCGCCATTATGCCTAGTTCCTGACGTCGATTATCGGCTGCGTAGAAGAAGAACGCTTCATCGATCGTAGCGGAACGTCGACGGGAGACAGAAGGGGACAACAGGTCACCGAACGCTTGTTTTCGCCCCGCTCTCCCTCAAACGCTGTTTAGAGAGGGATTCAGTGTAGCGGCAAAACTCGACCCACCTGTTGCTCTCACACGCTCATATAAGTCACCGGAAGTCCGGTTGGGTTTTTCTTTGATGATTCCCGTCGCAGGTGGCAGACGACAACATTTCTTAGCGGTGCCGTCAATCCGTCTATACATTGATAGCCAAGACTGATCTTTTGATCAATTCTTCGACACGCTCTTCTAATTTTTTAGCCTGGTGTATAATTCGGAAGGTGGCAACAAACATTAAAACTATCTTAAACAAATACTCATACAATAATTTAACTATTTTCATTTGTTTACTTTCTATTAAACGGAATAACAAAGAAAATTTGTTGGAATTTAAAGTCGTAAAATTTAATATACTTTACGCTTATACTGTAAGCAGGGTGCTGTACATAAATGAAAATTTTAAGTATCAAAAATTAAGTTTTAAAAAATCATTTTAAATGTAGAAACTAAAAGCAATTTGAAAAGATGCTGAATAACTTCATCCATCATAAATCTCCTATCCGAAGAAAGTAACCCTGTCCTTACTCTCAGCCGGATCTAACTCGACTGATTAGCCTTATTGGTGGCTATTCCTTCTCGTAATATGCCCTAATTATATGGAAGAACTTGGCCTGGAGCTTTATATGAGAGAACAGGCGCAAAGCAATTGTCGTAATTGAGACCAGAACAAGCAGAAAAGTGCAGTTGCGCTTTTCAAAACCGGATCGCATATATTTAATATTAATTGATTCTGGTACAGTACATTATCCTATATTCTGATTATTCAAATTCCTCTTAAAAATAACTTAAATGTAAGAATCTAACAGCAAATACTCCAATTACCAAGAATAATTACCATTCGATTCCATAAATTACAAAAGTTTGCCATAAATTTTACTCGTGTCCAATCCAACATTCGTAATTGACTGTATCTTCGAATACATAAAGTTGACATAAAATAAATAAATTCTGTTTGAATAAAGCACTGCAAGATATATTAGTCTACATTTAATTTATTCTATAATCAAAATTTTATAATGAATTAAAAGAGCAACGCCAAAGAATACCAGTTCTATTGAATCTCTTTTCTTATTCAGATTTAAACATTTTCTTTGAGTTTACTTAACTGATATCAAAGGTTGTACACGAATAACCAGCCGTAATTTCAACAGAGCTTATCAATCTACCTGTGTCGCCTGGAGATATGCAGGCATTTAAGCCTAGGTGCATAACTCTAATATAATAGGCTATTTAACATTCACTTGACGCTTCTCTTATTTTGCCTAAAAGTTAAATGAAAGTATTGTCCATATTTCTGCAAAAAAAAGGAGAAAAAAAATGATATGGGATTGTTACTTATTAGAATATTAAAATTTTTACGCGTTTATGATACGACATTTGATTTTATTGTTTCTAAATAATTGTATATGATAAAATATTTTAAATGTTTCTAGTATTTGTTGAATAGATTAGAATAGGAAAACGGATTGAAAAACAGCACCTTGAAAGGTAAATAAAACGATTTGTTGACTAAGAATGATTTAAATAGCAAAACAAAATGTGTACTAACTGATTTTTTAGGCCTGGAGCGGTAAAAAAATACATTGATCGTTAAATTTTGTAGCTATAGAGGTTTGTGGTTTTTACATATTTTTCGAGAAATGTGATTAGTTTCGATCCTAATTAAAATTTCACATTAAAAAGAAAATTTAATAATGACTTTTTAAATGATATAAAGGCAATACCTAGGCCCCACCCGGACATATTTGGAAATAAAAAGATTCACGTGATAGCAATAATTATCATGTTCACATGGGAAACTTTAGCTCCAATGGTTTAATAACAGTGATTAAAGGAGCGCCAGTTGTGTTTCAGAACTGTTGACGCATCGACGCTTTATGCAAACTGAAATTACGGTGATTTAATTGCACAAATTTCTTGAAATGGGGCCTATTTGACGTGATAAAACACTATAAAATTCATTAAACATTTTACTGAGTGAGTTCGGTTCGCTAGAATGGCGCCAGGTGCCACTTGTACAGAACCTTGTTAATTTGATAAATCGGATTGGCACAGCATTTTCAAAATTAAATTAGATACATTTATAGATTCTATTTTTCAAAAGAAACAATAACGAATGTAATTCACCCTTTATTTCATTTTTTTTCTAACATTTTCCCCCTTCAATTTTTCTTTCTAGCCATCTAAAAAAAAAAACAAAGTATTTAAGAGTGAATGTCTTTAAGTAATTTTTTTCTAAGCATAAATTAAAATGCACTATAAATTTGATAGTATTACATATCTTCGAAATTATACCCCCATTCTCTTTTGATATAAGCCCCACTAAATTAGGCTCTATAAACCTATTTTATCCGAGGATGGTTATTAAAAATGAAAATAAGCATCACATAGAGCAATCTTGTTATCTTTTTTGATTAAATTCGCTAAATACCACAATTTGGATATGACGATTGGATTTTTTTTAAATGGTCATAAACAACTCTTTCTATTTAATAGAAAAAAAAAGGAGAAAAAAATGAAGTTGTTCCGCGCTCCCCTCTCAAAGTTTCATTGATGTCATTTATTTCTGTAATTTTTGCAATTTTTTTTTTCTTCCTAAAATACTCCGACTGCTCCTGCTTAATAATAATTTCGTTCATTTAGTTGAAATCTGAGTTTTTATCTCCGAGGACTATTTTCTTCAATTAATGCCTCATAGTTTAAAGAAGAATAGAGTGTAA
Organism: Centruroides sculpturatus; assembly: GCF_000671375.1. Classification (NCBI taxonomy): domain Eukaryota; kingdom Metazoa; phylum Arthropoda; class Arachnida; order Scorpiones; family Buthidae; genus Centruroides; species Centruroides sculpturatus. Next base: position 902,036 of record NW_019384386.1, on the reverse strand, counting down.
AGTAGCTTTATGAACTGTTTAATGGAAAACGAAGGATTTACATAAAACAAACAGGAATTTCTTAGCTGAAGGCGTTAGAGTTGTCCTTCCTCTTAAAGAATATCATGAGTGACTTAACTGAGTGACCTTCACACGAACAGGAATCAGAGGTGGTGACATGCAAATGGATGAAACCATTACAATAAGTCAGTCGGATGATTGCTTCTAACATGAAAATTGAGATTCTGGGAATTCGGAGAAGTAGCCATTATACGGTACATTAACACTTCGAAATTCTACCATTCTAATATTCGAATTTATATGTAATAATAAATGAAGGACTTCTAAAATTGAATTTCTCATAATAACAACAACAATAATAATTAAAGACTTTTACTTGAAAATTATTTCGAATTTACAGGTTTACAGGGGAAAAAAAATTTAAAATACGTTATTAGTTTTATAAGTATTAATTTATTAAGAATTCTATGGAGAAGATGTGTGGAAAATGTATCGCTATGCAACTTTTTCCAAATTTTAGGTGTCGTATGATATTCGTGACATGTAAATTGAGATAAGAACATGAAAAAGAAACTTATCTGTAAGAGTCTAAATCTTAAGTCATATATGATTAATGAATGGGTCTATCATACTAATTACCGAATTATAAGATTCGAATAAAGTTTACAAACCCATTAGTGGTAATTTATTTAGGATTTAAGGTTTATTTCATTTATCAGAAGTTTATTTAAAATAATAAACGTAGAAAAATAGAATTGAAAGGAACCGGACTCAATAGCACCGATAAAATTTCGAGTTAAATCAAGCTTTGTGGAAAAACATTGGCAGCATTCTCTTCCCACAAAGTACAATCCTAGAGAGAGGGTCAAACAAAGTCTTCGAACGCAGTTTTATAATGAGAGTCCGTCACGATTTGCGTCTGTTTGCAGATAGCATCGCTCTCCTCCACCCCCCGCGTGGGTGGGCGCTTAGATGCTATCTGGCCGAAAATGTTTCCCTCAGCGACTCTTTCCGGGTAGGTCAGAGGAGGTCAGGGCGAGACATCGTCGGAATCTTGAAATCATCCTAACAGAAGATGATGAATCGTGAAATGGAAGTTAAACAGATGGGTTAAAATCGACCAAACGAGCACAGGTTAAAGCGATATCGCTGCTGGAGAGTTCACTACCGCACTTCTACCTTGCATATCTTTATGATGTACATTATTCTAATACTAGGTTTACCTATATCCTGCTTTATCTTCCTGCATATCAACTGTAATACGTCTAAATTGTCAGCACGGAAATAAAACAAAATGCAAAATTATTCTTAATTTAAAGGATACTCATTTTCTTCTAATTTGGGATTAAATTGAGAAGTGCGCTAATTAAGTACACTTTCGATAATCTAAGTTATCATGAAACGAAAAATAATGACTTTAAAACACGAAAGCTCGTATTACACGTACACAAATAACAATTGATGCTTTCCTAAGATCGGGGTAATACTATACATCTTGACAAGTTTGAGATCCGCAAGGCTGCATGAATCAACTGAATTTGATATTAATCATCATCGCTCACAACGAAATACCCATAAAGAGATGATGAATAGAAATCTTTAATCTCGTGTCTCGGTAACTATCGACTTAATTAGGCTGTTTGACTTAAATACGTTTTAAATCAATCGACTCTTATAATATAAATATCTTATTATAATCTTCGTATTCTAATAATTTAAACTCCGAATCATACAGTTAAAAAAATACAAATAAATATTTTCTACAATTAATTTACTTAATAGCTATTAATCTAAGAAGATTAATTAAAATATAGAACAAAAAGCAAATAATTATAATATTTTCTACAACTTTATACATATAAATGTAGTTTTAACTTTGACAAATGAGCATTGATAAATTATTGTTTGATCAGTAGAGAATGCCTTACGCTAATCCCGAGTTATGTACTCATTAAATAGCTTAATTAGTGGGCCTATCCTCATTAACTTTTCTGAAACCCCTTTCCTCGGGCCCTCTGATCGATCGCCTTGATTAAGAAACTGTGTTATTGCCCGTGAAAAATCGCGAGCAATTCCAAATCACACGTATAAGGTCTTAACTCCGTGGAAAACAATATCGTCCAATTTTAACCAAAATATATGGAATTACTCGACTTTTAAGTATGGCTCGTGATTACTAGTATCAATTACAGCTTTCCATTTCACGCGAATTACACGCTAAGCTAATTACCCCCCTCAGGCATCTGCTCGACGCTTAGATTCTACATATTATGTATCACTAATCTCTACTTTTAGTCCGATTACTAATTTTAAAAAAAAATGACACCATCTTTCGATTTTTTAAATTCTAAATAGACTTACTTATTACATCGTTTCCAGTTATGAGCATAATATTTATAATTCAAGTATAAAAGCGAAACCTGTACACCTCTATTCATAATTATAAGTAGATGCTCATCCCAAGAGATTAGATTTTGTGCCCGGTCTGACATGATTCTGATCAAAGAGTGCGAATAACCTATAGGTTAATATCAAAATGACATAAGCATGCATAACTAGGGCTTATCGCTAAGGTATGCAGCTTATCGTTCGTTCTTTGTTTTCGGCATTTAAGTTTTGAATTGCTGCATTTACTTGTAGACAAAATAATGTTCGGTTCGGGTAAATGCACGATTTATGTTATGTTACATGCGAGATTTTTTTCTTGCTTGGCTGAAAATTTTATAATTTTTCAGATAGCAACTTGGCAATTTTTTAAGAGTGAATTATTCTTAGAAAAGAATGAAGATTTAACGTTTAAGTAAATCAATAAATATCTAATTGGAAAATATTAAATTTTAAATGAAATAAACAATGCTTTTAAAAACTAGGTTTATTCCGCTAAGAGAAATCGAATATAATATCGGATAATTCGGACCAAATTTCTCCATTAATGCTCAAGTCCACACCCGAAGTTCTCAATACTCTCTTGCTCTTGGTTAACCCTAAATAATATTTTACCTCACAAGTCACGAGGCACATTACACGTGACCATCAAAACACCGAACCAGGTGCAAATCCCAATCACGCCGAAGGAGTAGATAATGAGATCTATGAACTGTTCAACCACACCTTCCACCGTCGGGGTCAGAGGTCAAATCCGAACGTCCACCCCGTCCGGTTGGTAAAAACTGTGGAACAAGACGGATTGAGTGATCTATGACCTCGAGCCAACGGGCCGCTCCCCCGTAGCCAGTCGCTTGGTCCTAAATAGTCTATTTACTCCACCGGATATTATATACATATAAAGGATGCCTCACGTATAGATGGGGCGGGAATTAGCCCCTCCCCCCTCTAGGGAGTCATTTGTCAAACCCCACCCGAATATGAAGTCGGACTCTGCCGCCTACGCTGTTTCTACTCATCTGGGAGAAGGTATGCTCCGTCTGAATACTGGACGCGTACACGAAATTATCCAATTTACACCTCGTCGACTCATCAAATTTTATACACGTGTTTGCGAGACGGGCATTAACTGACCCATTTTCCTACAAAGGAGAGAAAATGGTTTTTCATTTTAAGAAAAAAATAATAATTTCGCCACGGAATTTCTTTTTCTCTCGAGTTTAAAATACGTCGATAGGTGATCCCCGGGTGACGTCATATTCGGAAATTTCTGGAAAAGAAATCGGTAGACCGTCGCCATCAACATAGTTTTGGGACGACGTAATCCGAAAATGGGCCAATAAGGAAAGAGAAGGTACAAGTCCGTGATGCGAAGGCGCTGTCGGTTGAGACAGATGGCGTCACGATCATAAATGGACAGGATCCACCCGGAGACTAATCGCAGAAAGAGATCACGAGGTCAAAATCTTTATACGTTTACTCGGTTATATTAAGGCAAGTGGCCAGACACCATCCGACGCAAGGCAAAAAAGGGCGCTAGCATCGTAGCTAAGTTTTAATCAGGGAGAAGACACGATGATAATGATGACAGCTCGGAGTGGGGAAAAAGTAGATCCTCCCCTAGAATTCCTGTTATTGCAAAGAATCCCCGCTATTTAGTAGCAGAAGGAAATTAATTATGCAAGCGGAGGTAGAAATTAATAAAAAGAAAACGAAACATTGGCCGTATAAGACGGATCCTTGCTTTTTCCTATTCTGCATCAGGAGCACGACTTGTCCGACCGATATTTATTTAACTGTTGTCGAAAGACCGTCCAATCGCAGTTAAGGCATTCGATCCTCCAACACTCTTAATCATTAACACGCACTCGAACGGAAATAAAAGTGTCAATTAGTAAAGTAAACATATCGATTTCCTACTACGAAAAAACACACATCCGAACAAATACACAATCTGTAAAATTTTCACTCCAAATAAATAATAAATTGCCTTTAAATGTTTAATATATCACAATGATTTATTTCAATATTCAAAATGGGTTATATCGGGTTGACGGCCGAATGTTTTTACGTCATTCGAGGCCGAAATCTTTTCGTTAATTAACAGTCGAAGCCATGGAAAGGGAGTTTTTCCGTCAACTTTGGGTAAATAAAGGAGAAAGTTGACTTCGACGCGTTGGAATCACAAACATGTTGGGTTCACGCTGAGCGCGTGAGAGAACAAGGCTCTCACGCACACTCACGATCCACTCGGAAACTTGGACCGTTCCGTCAGTCCCCACACGCAATCGTTTGATTAAATTCGCCACTTTAATCGTTGGTAAACTCGGGTTTAGGTAGCCGCAGCGTCACCTGGTTAGTTACGGTTACTCCCCGGTCGATCGTCGACTTTCAGTTAATGTGGGCCAGCAAGCGCGTGCACTGCTGGCCGGGAAAAGCGCCACCTGTCGCTTCTTCGCTGTGACACCGGCAAACGTTTAAAGGTCTTTTGACGAGTAAATCCCGTAAACTTGGTCTCTTCGACGAGATACCAAACTTCCAGCAATTGATAACCCCGAGTTATTCCTCATCCGAATCCCCTTTAACTAACTAAATAATGCTCTTCATCATGCTTTTTTTTTTAAATCTAAAAATACATTTTAAAAGGGGAAAAAATCACTTAAAAATTTGAAAGATTTAAGGATTCAATAATAAAAAGTGCTTAATTTATCCTTATTCTCCGGATGAAAACTTAACCCCGGACATTTAATTTGTTAAATAATATAATTTGAATTATAAATTCCTTTACACGTAACTTATATGTGTATTTATTTTGGGAATAAACCCATTCCCTACGTCACTTGTGATCTAAATACAAACGTTTTCATTTGAAAGTGAATGTCGACACGTGCCAACACGCGGATAATCATCTACCTGAAAACCTATTTCTATAATAGGGACGCTACCGCCTTTAACAGAGTTTTAAAGATGATTTCTGGATCTGTTTTGCATACTTGTAAATGCCTTAAATAAAAAATTTACATTAAGAAACAGCTCGTGACACCTCGCAAATAGACAATTAAAATGGTACAAAATTTGTTTTTCTTACGTTTAAATCGAAACTTTTTAAGAAATAATGATTATAATTATTAAATATAACTAATAATTATTTTGTATATGATCGGAGCTATATTTTAATGTAATATAGCGAATACTTTTGCATTTAATTACAACGCAGCGAGGGGAGCTATTAATTTTATTTTCGTCCAAAATTTTGAGCGGAACCTCCATGCTTACGTTTTATTTAAATTAACTTTATTAAGATTAAATGAAAGGATGCCGAAACGTGTATTTTAGGTATTGTGCCCCGATAAACCATAGCCTTGGGCTAAATTTGGGGAGAAGCGACGCCCGATTTGAAAAGGGAAAAACTGGTGTGACGAGGCTTCAATGAAGCCGCATCCACGTTTCCGCTTTTCTAATTAACTGCGCATGCTCGTCTGTATGTTTCTGCTTTTCTCCGTTAGGGTCGCTGTTTTCTAGCTAATGAGTTCTTTCGTGATTCCCGTCACAACGTTGACCTGTCGGTTGTGACATGGAATGAAAAATGAATGGTGGGAGGTAGAAGGATGCTGTTGATCATTTATAATTTGTCTCAACTGCTTCGATTGCGGCCGAAGAATTGGAAGAGAGGGAGGATTTCCCTTAAGGGCTGGAAAATGGGGAATTGTTATGCCGGGATCATTGCTTCAGTTTATTAATTGTTTTGAATCCCTCATTTGCATATCTGTGTAGGGAGCTATACCAGATTTCATTCTGATAATCGTGTAGTGGTCGATCACCTCTACGTCAGTTTTACTATTAAATTTTCTCTGGCCACTACGGTATTTTAATCCTCCATTCAAAATTATATCAGTTAGATTCTAATATCCGTTAACGTTGTGTTTCGGCCTAATTTATACAGAAAAAAAACTACAAATCAATTAGATCAGTTTCAATTACAATAGGAGTAAGGAGGAATATTGAAGAGACGAATTAATAAATAGTTTTTTGAAGCGGGTTAATTTTATTAATTTTTGGTCATGTGCTGATAATAAATTTGCCAAGCCGAGAGAGACAAATACCTTAATACTTTATCGGGTATGAAAAGGGTTAAAAATTTAAGTTCGTTAAGTTTGAAACGATGGATCGATTTTAAGATATAATTGTTAGAAATGCTAACACGAAGAAAGGCTGATTTGGTAATGAACTTCCCTCCTCAGTCAGTGCAGCAGGAGAGGAAGTGGAAAACTAATAAGGCCAGTTTTGGAGGATTCCAGCTTCCGACCGCGAACACTGAAATATCAGGAGTCTATTGAAACGCAACCGGAAGTGCCAAAAATGCCTCGTTATCATCCACTAACGATTATTGCAGCCCAAACCGCTTATCGCGAGGGGGAGCGGGGCTAGAAATCGCCAAACAAGAGCTGGAACTGCAGTTATTAGGTATCAGGAGCTGGCTCCGGATGAGGTGGGGGAGAACCTTTCTCCCGACGCAAAGGAAATTAATGAAATTATTAAATTAATTACCTAATGCAGATTTCTCTCCTCCTCCACTATCTGCTCGCCTGTCCGAAAGGGTGGCTGCGCTCGCTCGCCTCTTGGACCAATTTCCTGGCGTATTGCAGCGCCATCTACTCCCCGTCTGCTGTAATTAAGGGAGAGAGATCCCTGCTGCACACCTGTTGTGTACAGGTAGCTTAGTTGCACCCAGCCCACTTGATTGCTTCTCGATACTCATAAAAATTAAAGCATTTCTGTCAAAACCGTCCACTTGTCTATCCAAAAATTACCCAACTATTTCTCTAAAGTTATTTAACAACTCCAAGAGTTTCTAAAAAACTCTTCAGAATTAACATTATCAATAATAGCTTTTCTGTCTTTTCAGAATTATTTATCCATAGAAAACGAATCCCGGTCTGTTACATTCCAAACCCAAAAATATTTGTTCTCTACCGTCTTAATTTAAATTTTGAAAAAATGTTTAATAATTGGCAAATTTTACGGTTGGAACAGAGAATAATACGTTTAATGTTTGAACAATTATTGTTCGATATGCGATGTGCACTTTCAGACCTCATAAAAAGAAAAACACTTAAGCCGAGACGATTATAGCCGAGATTCTCGGACTGGGCGTGCACAAGAGAGCCTGGCTTTCTCTCATCGAAGGCGGGATGGTACACGCGCCCCGCTCACCGAGTCACGAGTCTCAGCAGATGTTGAGACCACCGTTCCCTTATCTAGAGAGCGAGAGGCGGGAGTCGGCCAGTGAGCTCGTGACCCAAACACCGATGCATTCAATAGAGCCCGTCCACCAGACATAACTAATGGATGACAGCTTGGGGAGGGAATAAATCGTGAGTGCTTCTCTAAGGGGATGGGGAACTCAGGTCCGGCTTACCCATCCCGGATCGGCCGATAGTATCGTCCAGCAAACCGGAATCGTCGACGAATATCTTAATTCCGACGAAACAATGGAAACACTGAACTAGGAGGGGGCATCATCGGCTTTAGGGATGCCCCCGCAGCACGCAGTGCGTGCATTATTGTCTCCGTGACTAGAGATCTCCGATCTATCATAAGGCAAACATCTCTGATAGAGCTGTAGAATGGCTCAGGCGATTCGATATCTTAGTCAAGTTTTGACGATTCTTTTGGTACTATGTTGCTTGGAATTTGGGACTGTATACCACCAGGACTATGGCATTATTTCGATTTTCAAATCAATCTTCAAAAGTGCGAAAATTAAACTTTATTGTAATAAAAAGAGGCAGTTTTATCCAAATCGTTTACTGCTTCATCTCAAATTTACATATTCACAGTGACCATTTATCATAATCCTAAAAGAAAACAGTCATGGCCTCTGGCCTTGGCTTTAGGGCGGGGCGACTCGTAAAGTTCAGCATTCACAATCAGTTAATGGCTCTGACATCCTTTATGACTGGATTAACTCAAACTGATCTTTACCCTTCGATGACCATTTACCAATCGAAAGTGTTTTAATGATCCTACATAGTCCGTGTATAAACGTAAACTCATCTACAGAGAGCTGACATGATTTCGACAACTTAACATCAGTTAGTTTAATTTCCGGATAAAAGTTCGCATTTTCAACTTATCGTACCTATGTAGAAAGGTCAATAGATTATTATAGAGGGTCCTGGAGCTGCGCCAGGTGTAGAGGCCACTTTATTTATTAACCGTCTACCATTAATTAAGACCCGTATTTTATTATCATAATGATTAATGCAATAATTAAATTCCGTTATTTATTTTCATAGAAAAGCCAAACATCACTCTTCATCCTGCAATATTAATTAGCAACGGATAATGGGGAAGTACGGACTCAAAATAGGACTCACTTATATATGAGGCTATTAAAGATCATAAATTATCTTGAAAATAATTCTATTTATGAAGATAAAGCTATATTAATTGAATTTAAAATGATGCAATTGTAAGTATATTAGATAATTATCCTCTTAATTCGATTATCGTTGTTATTATCTTGTTGTGTGCGTGTCTAAATGATCGCGTGCGATAAGGGACGGATTTTAAGAAGTTAAAGGGTCCGTTCCTTGCACAATATAAAAAATTTCCAAACAGAACAAAAAGCTCTCGCTCAGTTTAATTTTTGTTAGAGCGAACCGTTTGTAATCTTCGGGCGATAATCTTACATCAGACAAAAAGGAATCGATCTATCAGATCCATCTTCCATCTACATCTTCACCGGAAATCACACGTCTAGAAGCGACTCTCCCGGAAGTGTGTCGCCATTAGAGACGCCACGTGACTGGAGTTGTCCCGCGAAGAAATTGGATACGTGGCTTTATCAGAACGGAAGAGAGAGGTCCTCGCTATCTGGCAGCCCCTCGGATAGAAACTATGCGAGCAGAAAATCCTATCACCGAATACAACAGCCAAACAATGAGGCAGAAAAAAGAAGAAGAAAAAAACTGTGTGCAGGATCGGCGAGCACGCCACTTGTTGAGCGCGCCGCATGCAATCGAGGCGCCCCCGGCAAAGAACCATCTCTTTTGTAGCCTCGATGCCGGTGGTCTATAATCTCCTCCCCCATTCTCGCTTCCCGCGGAGTGTTCCCCGAATTTGCATGTTTATACATCCTCCCCCGTGTATATGCGTCGTTATTGGGGGACGGGACGTTTGGACGCGAGACGTGACGGAAATACTCAAGTGCAGTGTTGGAAGCCATAAAACAACCGACATTCCAAAGCACTCTTACGTCAACCGATCGCTCTCCCCCGCTCCCTCCCAAAGAGTAGTTTTGTGTTTGCAACTATTTCCGACGCTTCTTTTGTCCACGTTCTTTAATGACAATGTTGCGACTTGTCCCCTTCTCCCCGACCTGCGCCGCTTCCGAGTGATGCTTGGAATGCTCGCGTAACGTCCGTCTTTTCTGTGACGTTAGACGCTATTTGTTGTAGAACAATGTCTCTTGAGGGAGAAATATGAGTTTTTTTTTGCCTCATGAAGAAACGCAGCATCATAAGACTCCCACTCAGATTGCTCCGCCATGATGCCGAATTTCTTTTCTAATAGAATAATCCAACCAGGGTTTAAATAAAATTATCCTGGCTTTACTTTTTTATGAGAAAGATAAGTAATTTCTTCAGGTGGTGTCCGCTTCACGCTAATGGTCCTGCATGCTGTAAAACTTCCTCCGGATAATAGGATAATGCTCTTATTGTGTGATAATGACGTTGGAAATAAGCTTTTTCTCAAGGCAGAGCGGGCCTATTCTGAAAATAGCACAATAAGGGTCTATACGGAGAAGTTTCAACTCCATAGAGGATCCTTTTAAACAGATAGTCACTGGCTATCTGTTGAAATCTTTATCCAACAAACGTACAGTACAGTACAAACTTGCCTAAATCTGTTTTCCGTTCAAATCATATATTCGATCACTAATCGAGAATAAGCTGTCTACAGATACCACGTTTCATCCTTGATCGAGATATTTTTATTAAATACAGTAATATACACGATAAACAATACGTTAAAAAGTACAAATATTTGCAAATTACACTTAAATTCGAGGTTAATTTCATTAACTATCATATAAAAGAGTAAAATTTCTCAATCAATAAATTTGTTTTAAATGATGTGAATTCTCTACGAAACGAGGGGCGAGGTCTACTAGTTCACAATGCAAATTTCCTAGGGTGGGGGTTGAAGAGAGCTATAAAAGACTTCTAATGGGATGACAGAGGGCGTGTCAATCAATGACTGTAGTGTGCCGAAACAGTAGAAACGATGGTGGAATAAAAATGGGCCGCAAGTCCTATATCGGTCCATCGCAATTAACGAGATAAAATGCTTCCAACATTACCACCAAACAAATAAGAAGTCAAGATTAATCGCTACGGTAGCTTATAATTTAAAAATGCCACAAATTCTTTCGACGTTTTTAAATTAATATTTTATATTTTCTGAATTTTCCTATAAAATTTTAAATTTTTTTAAAAATCTCAATTAGGTTACAATTTAATCCTGATGACTTTTGTTTAGAATGAGTGGTTAGTTTTTGCCCTGACGATCTTTTCTCGCTTTAAAAATGTTCTAACGAATCATTTAAAAAGTTATAAAAAAATTATTTGGATTAACCTTGGTTAACATGTGTTATAACAAACAGACCAGCCCGGGTTCTTTAACGTATCATATAGTAGGGATTATCTGATTAGAGAATCTAGACACTGATGTAGAATTTGGATTTGTTCTATAATATGTGTTAATTATCTCGGGGCAGCATAATTCCGACTGTATCTAGGAAGACCTCCTTATTAGTTCGACTGTTATTGAGGATTAGCGAGAACCATCTTCCTCCCTACTGACACATTGTCCTTAATTCGTGGAGTCTCATCCGCGGATAAAGGCTAAGAAGGCCTTTTTCAGTCCATCCGGTCTCATTATAGAGGAGTATGCGGCGGAGGGAGAGATAACGCAAAGTTACGCAATTAGCGCTATTATCATCAATGTCCAGTGGCCGCCTCGTTCCCCTGGGTTTTGCCTGCTGAAACCGTGTCGGTGATGGATGTCCAACCTATCTATCCCCATCCTCCCCCCGACTGGACAGTTTTGGGGTCAGGCAGGCAAACGCCACGGGGGCAATTAGTCAAATTACCGGTTGCAAACCTAAACTAACCACATCCGCTATTACGGACCGGGGGAAGGGGGGGTGAATACTTTGCTCGGGATTTGTGGCTTATCGTCGTCCTAAATGGACGCGAGAGGCGATCAGGAAACGCCAGTGACGTAATGAGACGTCATTAGTGGGCCCGATCTCATCTCAACGACCGTCTTCCGGTTGCCTAGGCAACGATTGAAGGCGACAATTGCGTCATTTCCGGTTGTTGTTCGGATACTCGCTCCCCCCAGAGAGATGCCGATTGATGTCGAGCGTTGGAGTGATTTGTGAGACGTATGCACAAAGTCTATACGCTTAGACCTCATATGACCAATGGAATAACTCCTAATTGGTTCAGGAGATATTACGTCCATCAGCTGACCCTTTATCGTTCCTACGATCCTTACTTTGAAGAATTAATGACGCTTTGGACTGGCTATTCGTTAAAGAGCGGAAGATTTAGTAAGGCCGAATAAAAGGCGATGAAAGGCTGCGTAACGCCAACCTTGGCCGACCAAATTCGTTTAACTGGTGACACGAGATCTTAGGAAACCTCCTAATTATTTAACGATAAAGTTTTTCTCCTTATATAAACATGTTTATCATTTTAAATTCATTTTTTCTACAAAGGATAACGATTAATTTGACTTATTCTTCTGTCGACTTCTCATTCTCAGATCATCCATGTAGATCTAATTAATTCTACTGTAATATTTAAAAAGCCAGTAAGGAAAATAAACAATAAACCATCAAATTGAATATAATTTATTATAAATTCTTCTACACTTTGACTTTTATTTTTGATTATTTTTAAAATTAAAATTCACATATCTGGACTGAAAGTTTTCTAAAATTCTTAATTCTTTAAAGAGTAAAATTTTAAGGATCTATTAAAGATATAATTAGCCATTAATTATATAAGATGATATTAAGGGATTAACATCTCACTAATTAATAACCCTCGACGAAAATTAGAAAGAATGATAGAAAAGAAACGGATCACGTGATCGCCGGCTCAGATCGAGACTCGATTGTCAACACCTCCCAGCAGGCGGCAGCACCTGTATGCGTCTTGAGGTGCCCCTTAATTGGTATTGACACACCGCCTTAATTAAGTAATTAGTGACCGCCATTTTCCATTAATTGCCCTTGTGCCGGGAGAGGCCCAACCCAGCAGCCACAGACGATCTCGACTGCCGAAGAGGAAGAGATGTGAAAAGACGCAATTGCGAATTCCAATAATTCATTACTCCTGGCTTTAATTGAGTTACGTGGACGTCATTAAATGCGATATGTTAGATGACGATTTTTGACTGTTTGCCCGTCCCGTTCGGCTCTAAATCGCCCCGTTATTAATATAAAACACTCTCATTTAAATATCCGCGATTTGAAGATTTCAATTTTTTTTTATTAATATTTCTTTAATAGACTAAGTAATTTAAATCTATATTATTAAATTANCTCCCCCCTTTTTTGGCGGCTTTATTATTTTTTTCTGTTATTTGCAAGTTATTTATAGATTTTCAGAAGACACAAGTCCGATGAAGTATGCATGCGCATTTCGGTTTCTGTTTAATTTGTATTTCATGCGTTCTTTTTTTAGTGTTCCTTTTTTTAATATTGGTTCAACTGAAAATGGCCGTTTAAAAACGGTTGAAAACGTTTTTATTAAACATTATTTATTGCTGGATAGTTAAAGGTAAAACAAAGTAATCAACCTATTTTCCAGCAATTTATATGAAAACTAACAAATGTTTTCAGACACTTTTATCAGTCAACAGGTTACACCTTTATTTAAATTTGAACAATTCAAACAATTCAAATGTTGGAAAACATGTAGTTGGAAGGAGTAAGGTGGAGCAAGGCAAATGTTGGAAGGCATGAAGAATGGTTTCATATTATATATTACATTAACTTTGTCAAGAAATTTGTAATCTTATAATTTTATATTTGTTTAAATTATTTAGAATATTTTCAAATGATTCAAATTGCTATTTTTTCTCAATTATTCAATTTTCTCTTATCATGCATATAACTGACAATTGCAATATACTTTTACTTATTGGTAGACTGCATTAAATCACAGATATCAAAAAACACCACTAATATTATCTTCTCTTTTGATTTATCAGCCCTAAACGTTATCTATTGTGTTGAACTGAATGATTTCCATGTTGAGGATTGATATTTTATATGAGGGTTGTAGAGTAAACATCATATTTCATTGCCAATGATCACTCTACTCATTAAATAGGAATCCTGATCTATCAACTCATCACTCACTAAAACATGAACTTCATATTTTTTATCTGTTAAATCTGTTGGAACACAGTACTAGCATATATAATGCATGTTTAAATTGTTGATGAATAGTGAGTACACAGATCAATAAGAAAATCCCAAATTGTTTGCTAGGTCATTGATGTCAAACATTTTGTCTAATCTCTTTCCTTGGTCTTTATCATCTCATCATTCTTTACAATAGCAGGTCTCCCAGGATGAGGGTTATCTTCAATCAGTTTCTGAATTTTTAAACCACTTATTCTACTTTATAAACTTGTACTTTAATACAAATACAGATTTATAAAGTAGAATAAGTGGTATTACAGTACACAACAAAGAAATCATATGATTTCTATGCTGTTTATTTCATAGAGCATACTGAAAGTTTTTGTGAATGTTTTAAGTATGAAAATTTTATATGAAGTTTCATATAAAATTTGATGCTTATTTGCTACTTCAGATGCATCTCTTCTTATCAAATAAGTTTCTCAGATACTTCTGTATTTCTTATATAAATTCATATACCTGTAGTTTCCTGTACCAGATTCATTTTTGCTGTGCTGCTTGTAATGGAGATAGAGGCTATAAGTGATAGTTACACAATCTTAACTTACAAGAAACTGACTCTATCTCTCAGTCTCATATATTGTAAAAAATCCAAACTTTTGGATTTTTTACAATATATGTTATTTTTGACTTTACCTCATATTTGAAATGTCATTCACTCTATTTTAACATGGAAAATTAAATTTGGAGTGTTTAAATTATAAATAATGAATAACAAATTATCATAGGGAGTACCTGGATTACCAGGCTTCAAAGGCCATCCTGGTCCACCTGGAGAAGCTGGTCCCATTGGACCTCCTGGAAGAATAGGGTTAAAAGGATCTATTGGTGATTTTGGAGCACCTGGACCAAAAGGAATCAGAGTATGTTTTTGCTTTTTATAAATACACATTTTGTTATTAACAAGATGTTTAGGATTCATTGTGATTTCGAGCTGAAAGAGATAATTATACGATGTGAAAAATATCTTAGAAAAGAAATATTAAGTGAAGCGTAAAACCATTTAACAGGCTCGTTTTAGATTTTAAAATAAGTTTGTAAAGGTTGGAACCTTTACGCCAACAACAGACATAATTACTACGATAAATGTAAAAGTAGGTAAGAAGACCTTAAATCCTCGTGATGTAGACTTGGAAAGAAACACCTTTTTTCCGCCTTCTCCTCGTAGCATGGGCCACACGAAACCCTAAGCAATTGCCCAAAAACGCCTTCTAGACAAAGAAAGTTCTATTGTTGTTGCAGGACGTGCGTGCAGCCATTCAACTCCCGCCCCCTCCCACTAACTATGGGGGCCATTCCGGGAATAGTTCCCCCTCCCCAGCAGCATTCGTTTCCACGTCTTCAATAAATCAAAGTTTGGACAACCTTGTATTAGGTCCAGGTGACATCTTAATCACTACCTGCCCTCGATGTGATCTACCGGAACGTCGATGGCAGAGCGTTGACCTCTGACCCTCGCTCCCCTCCCCTCCCTTCCCATCATTCCCTTAGGGATCGCATCTCCTCCCCTACCGATGTAGATAGGCTGCGAGATAGGTACCGGGCTATGGCAATTGTCGCCATCTTAATATGCAGCAGAAAGCACTTAAGATAGATACCGAATGCAACTGCGCAGAATCGTAATTGCCGAACCAGACAGACAATGCAGATAACTAGACATGAATTATAGGTCTGCAATCGCGTACTTAATGTTTATATAATAATTTTAAATAAGACCGGCCTCATACCATCAGAAATGTGCCGAAGCAAAATAAATCGTTTAACGGCTTACTTTTCGTTTTAAGCTATTGTCAACTGAAATATCCGAAAAACGGAAAGTACAAGACAAGCGCTCTTCGTTTCTCAACATTACACAGTTACATATGAAAATATCCGCTTAATCTCATACAAAAGTACATTTTAGGCCAAATTATTAGCATTCGGTTATAAGCTAATTGTTGATACTTCTATTGTAATCGAAATTAGAATATTTAAATTAATTGAAAATTATTGTTGTGATTCTCTTTATAAAACTCGCGTAATTACATTGTGATATCGCAAAGCAAATTTCTAAAGCTAGAAATTATAATTAAATTCCATGGGTTATTTAAGAAGTCGACGATTCATACTGAGATGGATTATCATTAGTAAGACGATCGACAATCTACTTAGAAAATTCCAAATTAATATATACAAATTATACGCATGAAAAGCAAGATTCAAAGCTTATTTATTGAATATTGTTTTTGTGGCCAAAGGATCTCAATTTCATTTGTATTATCTTAGGCAGATTGGAAGTGCAAAATTTAGATTTCACATATATATTTAATGCATTTTATCTGTCCTGAAGTAATTTGTATTCCGAATAATTGAAGTGCATTGGTCATTCAGACGTTTAAGAACTAAATGCATTTTAACTTTATGAAATCTATCAAATGCAATAAGCTCATACATTAAGAAATTCTTGATTGTTCATTCTCCGGGTCTTTTACCGAGAGATGATGATTCTATTGTTCGGACGGACATCACTTTTCCAGTCTACAATGACGTCATTTCAAGGACGAGGTCAAGAGGTGGCATGCGCGTCATTCCCGAAACGTGATGGAGTAAATAGTTTGAGAAACCCACCCACCATTAGAGTCGGTATATTAAAGAGAAGGATCGTAGTAAAGTAATACTTGCGCAGGTAGGATGGCCAATGTCATCCGGCCTGTGCCAACGAACCCGGCTCGAAATCAACCTTTGAACTTGGCCGTGAGAAGAATGGATCGGAATCATCTTTGTGTCCGAGGATTCACTAAAACTTGCGAACGTGCTTTTGAACGGGACCTAATTGGGACGAGGAAAGTTTTTAATGAGGATCCGGCACCCGGAAGAAGTAACACTCAGAGAATTGTTTATCTCGGAAGAAGTGCAAGAATGCAGATAAAAATAAAACAATTGGACGTTCCGGAGAAAAGCGAAGGGCAAAGGTTTAGAAATGTGCCCAAGGGTCTTTATTAAAGCCACGAATAAAGTTGTAGTCCCTGCGGTTCTGTGGCTTAATTAGACATTCTAAATTAGCCTAGACACGATCCAAATTTAAACATGTCATCGACTGAAATAATTATTTTATTCTACTTTCTAAGTTTCTCAATTTGAATATTTAATTTTTTTTTCCAAATGTATAAAAATATCTCAGCAATAATTTGAAAACACATTAAGTAGAGCAAAAGTAAGTTTTAAAATTTACTGTAAACTTAACGCCAGTTTAATTAACTGTGTCTAATTAAACACATTTTATCCAACATTGGCTAGATTTATCTCGTCTTTACCTAAAAATCTCGCCCATTAGAAGAAAGGCAGCGCGTGCGGTCAAACTCGTGATTTCTCTGGACATCTCTGACAACGTCACGATGAAGCAAAACGTGACGGACAACAAATTAAAGCCGCCTTTGCCCAATACAAGAGGAGCAATTTCCCTATTACTCGTTTTGGCATCGCCCTCCTCGTCTCACCAATTTTCCTGTTTACCTAGGTTCAAGTCGATCGGGTTATCTGCGCCCATTAAGCGTTGCTTGTGGGCAATTTGCCCTATTACGTTGTCTCATGTGAGATCTTCTTTATCGTACGACAACGTTTAAAATAGAGGAAAGGAACGCCACATCGCCTCGCAAATATGAAAATTGATCCCAGTCTGAACCACGAATCATGTTTTTGATACTAAAAATGATATCGAAGTTCACTTCTCCAAAGTCGCGTTTGGATCTGAATTGATGATCCTTGCTCGTAATTTAACATTATTAAAGGATTTTTAAAGGAACTTTCTCGTAAAATAAAGAATTTATAGAAGAGAGAAATGAAAGATTCACATCTTTGTGGTTAAGTTCAGCAACTGTTTTGATTTCATTAAAGATTGAATCCGTATTTCATTTTAAAAAGTTGACCATCTTACTCAAATAACTTATTAAATATAATTATTTATAATTAGAAAATTGCCTTACCTGGAACTTCGATCATCTTTTTATAAACATTTAAGAAAGCCGCTTCTGCCGCTTTGCTTCTCTTGGAGAGGTTGTCTATCTCAGACTGAAAATTCTTGAGTAGAGGAGCCACTGCATTTCGAATTTCCTATAATAAAGTATCTTTATTTAACGTTTTGATATAGAAAGATTTTCCAAGTTACAAATGAAAAGTAAAATTTGGATCTACAAGCGTTTCGGATAAAGATTTCTCTCGACCTTCCCAATAAAGGCAAGCTTATACAGAATACAGAGGGAAAGTGATGAAAATTTCGATAAAAAAGAAAAGTCGAGTGGATGCACGAATAAAAAGTAAGTTAAAGGCACAGCTCATCAAACTTTTCTTGTGACTTTAGATGAACTCGAAGCTATTTATAAGGCCAATTGCCTTCATTTGAATCGGAGGAATTAAAACGTGGCAAAGAGAAATTTAATTCCTAAAAAGATCCAAAGTTTCTTTGAATGGATGAAGAGCCCATTTTGCTTCTTTCGTGACAATTTGCACTAGCCATTTCCCATCCTCCCGCACATTAATTAGGGGACCATGAGAGCCACCAGATTTTCTGAAGCAATGGAATTTCTTTATTTAATTATCCTAGAACCGCCCTTACCCATTTTCTCTCATTCGAACGCACGAACAACGAATTTATGAATGCCCAATTGGGGTAGAGACAGGCTCTTTCAAGCTGCAATGAATATTTAAAACACCCGGAAGTAGGAGTGCGTGACGACCCCGGAGTTTGCGTGACATTGCAACCTCCCACACCTCGACCCAAGCAAAACCGCAAACCCAATGGGCCATTAAGCAGA
Source organism: Centruroides sculpturatus (assembly GCF_000671375.1). NCBI lineage: Eukaryota > Metazoa > Arthropoda > Arachnida > Scorpiones > Buthidae > Centruroides > Centruroides sculpturatus. The sequence continues at coordinate 883,349 of NW_019384386.1, read as the reverse complement.
AAAACGGTGGCGGAGACTTTGGTGTGGAAGAGACGTCGCTTTCTTCCTACCACCTCATCCATCACTCCCTCCGGAGAAGGAGAGACCTCTGCGGCTCTTGCAAGCTCCACAAGTTTTTTCTCCTTTTCTTCTTCTTCTGATGCGGAAATTGAATCTTTATCAGAGCGAACCTGTCGGAACTCGCTTGTCGTCACTTTGCAATGGAATTTGTTGAGATGCCGATGCATGATTCATCGATGTTTCGATCTCTTAAAAGCAGCTACTATCGACGATTTAACTACTACCTTCATCTGATTTTTCTGCTTCAAACTGCCTTTTTTTACTACAGAACGATTCCAAATAACAATAAGATTTAAGTTGTGTTTCAAATTTTAATTCTGTTCAACAGAAAAGTCCACTATTTAATATCTAAAAAGAAATTTTTATTAAAACAATTAAGCATAAATATTAGTATAATTTCAATATAAATAGAACAACAACAATTATAAAGTAAGAATTCGAGAGGACCAGTGGTCAATGACGTCTGTTTTATAACAATCTTCCTTTCGATTGACATCATCTAAGAAGAGCAGCATTTGGCCTTTCTATATTTAACTTGGTTCCTTAAAATTAACATGGCAAAGTCGGAACTTTGGCCCAAGGTTAAGCATTAAAAAGCCCTAGAAATTAGAGATTTTATATGGCCCTGGAGCCGTTGTAAAATGTTCCTAATTGGTAGAGCATACATAATTTTGTGCAAAGCAAATTCGAAAAATGCCCGAGCGAAAAAACCATCAAATAGCCTACCAGATGGACAAGAAGACGGTGAATAGCTCCACTTTAAGACTGACATTACCACTAACTCGCCCTTTATGACTTTCGTAAGTCAATTTCGGCAGAAAAGAGGGTCGTTTAGAAAAGGAAGAAGCAGAAAAGGAATGGAAAATCCGGTCGACTGATCGGAATCTCGGTGAACTATAGATAAACAGGGCCCGATAACATTGAACGTAATTTTGGAGGGGAAAAAAACAGTTTTTATTCTTCTGAATATTTCTAATTTTCTAAAATTCTGTCTTAAGCAAAGCTAAAATCAAAATAACTGCAAAGTTATTAATTGCAGAATTTCTTGGATTCTTTTAAAAACTCTGCTATTTTTATAAACAATACAATACCGGAACTAATTTGATTCTTTCTCCCTTTCTAAATCTAAAGATCGAATTGATATGGAGTCCTTTTAAGAACGATGAAGCTTTGATTTTCCTTTTGCATTCGGTTTCTGCATTTATTTGAAATTCGTGCGTTTAATTGTGTCAGCGTGTGAATCTTAATTATTGAGCTTCTCCTCAAGTCGGTAGCAATTATTGCTTCTCATCCCATAATACTCGTCTTCTATCAAGTAAAAGAGGTATTCAGAAAATGTCCAAAGTCGGAATAACTTTTCCTTTTCCAGCAAAGGACTGTTTATCCAAATTGACTATCAGTGGAAGTGATAAGTCCGTCCATCAATCCAACATGGCAGGATTAAAGTTCAAGCGCCTATGAAAAGCAGTGAAACACAAAATTCAATTACAGGGATTGCCAGATGGAGATTAAGTCAAAGCGAACGAGATTGACAACATCTTCTTCAATCTAACACCTCCAACTCGCCTTTATGACTCGGTTCCATTGTAACCTCTTCCACTCTAATGTGCCTCAATGATGACGATGTCGGTTAATGGACACGCTTACTGACGCGCAGGATGATGGGAAACCGGTCACGTGAATTTCCTAGTGTCCGAATCATTCCAAAGAAAGTAGTTAACTCCATAGTTATAAGTTTACTTTTAAAAAAGAGACGTAACAGAAGTTGTAACTTTCCATTGTCAAGCATCATCGAATCGAGACATTGAAATTATCCTACTCTTCGATTTCTATCAGTTCGATACACTTTCTTACATTTTATTTCCACTGTACAAACTCTTTTACCTAATCTTACGCCAATAATAGTGTTAGAATTTTACAAGTTCAAAATAAAATAACAGTTTCACTTCTAATTACATCTCAACTGAGATCATATCAGAGATAAGTGCAGAAGAAAGAAATATTTAGCTGAAGTCTAAATGCGTCTAAGCTTTAACTTTTCGCCCTCGAAGGGAACAATCAGAGGACCAGACATAGCAATCACGACCACTCGAGTCGTTCAATCGAACAAACAATTTCCTCCTCGAGAAAACATCATCATCTCTATCAATATCACCATTTGGACGGAAAGGGAGAAGTGAAGTCCGCCGGGTGGCGAAGGAGGAGGACGAGTCCATTACGTCACGTCCTGATGACTGGACATTAAAAGCTCCCTCCGCGAATCTATAGACGACGAATACAATATAACACTAGGGTACGTTTTGCCGATACATCCCATCGTTGTCTGTCCGAATGATAGTGCTACTAACCGTTAATAGCAATCGAATCCAGCCATAATTGTTATGTTTTTTTTTTTCAAATTAGGTGTTTAAATCTAAGATCTCTTCTATTTGATTAATGAAATCTCCATGTAAAAAATGGCGGCATTTTAAAGTTGAAACTTTCAAGGAATCGAAGTATGCATTCCAGTTAAGTTGCCCTGGTATATTTTTATCTGACTTGCCGGAGGATTGGTAGGAAAAGCCATAATCTAGTTCCTGTCTTTATTTCATTATGTTGAAGGCGATGGTACAGTACAGTACAATCTTATCCTTTCCATTTACTTTTCGTGCGAAATGCGAAAATATCCATTTACTTTTTGCAAAAAGAGCACGGGCATCGTTTTTGATATCGAGAGGGAGAGGAGCCATTGTCCATTCACAATGGGCAGTGAAAGTAAACCGAGTGTCCGGTTTCAATTGTCACCATGGAAACTAGACCCGCTCCCCTTGACGTCATCGAAGAGGAGGACTGTTAAGAGTTAGACTCCGGAGGTCATTAAACGTTTTTAGCGTTTCCGCCGTCCAGAACGGAAGTTAATCGGACTTTGAAGGGGAACGGAAAACAAAAGACACCCCGCATTTCCGGGAATGCGCCAGAAAGGAGAAGTCACAATAGAGAATGGGATGAGAAGAAGAAAGAATGGGGGAGAAAGGATAAAAAAACGTGTTAATGAACAATCGGAACCGACATTTTGATAAAAATAGCGACGTCGTTAGCGAACGAGATGAGAAGAAGCGAGATTGGTTGCCTGGCAACCACTTTGCTTCGGATTAGAGGTAGATCGACCCTAAGCTGATCCTAATGAAAATTAATAAAGGAAATGCCTTACCTGTTGCGTGGATTTCTTGAAATCTCGGCTCAACTCCACCAGCTTCTTCCGCGAAAGGTCGCTCTCGTCCTGTCTGTCCGCTAATTCCGTGGCTATTATATCGAGTTCTTTCTGGAAAAAAAAGAAATTCCAATTCAGAAGAGTAAAAGTCTTTGTATTCTAAGCTTTGGCTTGGCAGTTTTGATAAACACTTCTACACGGAAGCCAATCTCCAAATCGAACGGGTCATCGCGACTCTCGATGCCACGGAGTGTAAAAACTTACAAATAATATCGTCTATCGATACTCGGTGCCGATTCGGCTCGATAATCTAATAAGAAACGGTTTCAAAAATGAATTATTTTATCAATAATGAATGGCTAATGTGAATCTAAAGATGTAGAGTTATTTAGCAGACATAATAGCATCACGCGAGCCCCCTAATGATACGTTGTATCTCACTATTGTCATGGTAACGTCCACTGTAATTCCCAACCCAGGAAGAAAGGGTCGAACAGGTGTCGCCAGGGATGTCCTTAATGAGCTGGACGTGTGCAAACAGGTTGCAAAATTTTCACGTGGACTGTTACGCCCAATTCATCGCGTTGTACCGAATCGACTACGTCCGATGCTTACTTTAACCAGTCGGTCTTCCCCCCTCTTAAGAAAAGAAAAACAAACCGAGTATACTTTGAAACAACGTTTATTTAAAGAGAGATAAAATTAATAATAAAATATCCTGTCGGAACTCCGCGAGTTAAATAACTGTGTATCGTTATTTGATCATTCGGCCCAATTTGATCCGACTAAAAACTACGTGACTACATGACTAATGTAGTGTTGAAATCCTGTCAAGTGCTTACGAGACACGACGTCCTAAGGGAAGAAGAGTTCCCCCTCTAACAGCAATCACGTGATTATTCGGCTTAGCAGTGTATAAAAGGACTAACTCGACTATTAACTCGGTCGAACAATATTCTAAGCCTCTTATATTAAACAACGCATCAATTATTAAGCTGTCTGAAAGAAAGAGAGCGAAGGAGAGGAAAGTACAAATTGGATGCCATTAAGACGTCATCAATTTGAGATCTCTTCTTATCGCTGTTCTCATCGAACCAAGATAATATCGACTCTTTTAATTGATAGATTAGACATTTATTTTTATAGATATTAAATTACTCTTCCATTAATTATGATGAAGCTCGATAGAGTTAAAAGATATTTTAAATGTGCATAGAAATAACTAGAGTGTTTTAAAAATGAAGAGGTTAATCAAAATAAAAAGAGAGTTTAAAAAAATACCTTGGACTGATCAGCCGTTGCTTTATATTCGTCCATCAGAAAAATGAAATTTTAAAAGGGCCACAATCGATTCAGATAGGCATTAAGTGCCTATGAGTGTATTTAAATTCGATGGATACAGCATGCTAATATGAATACAGTGTAATCACCTTTCATGTTATTTTGCTGCGCAGGGTTAAATATTTATTTTGTTTTAGTTGATACGGGGCAGAAGGATGTGCACGAACAAGCACATAATTATTCTTGACCAAACTCAATCGATATTAAATCCCATCGGACAAATGTTGGGATTTTTATACTTTTTTTAGTGTTTAAAGCACTTTTAGCAAAACTGAAAATATGGAGTGCGAAAACAGTATCTAGTCATTCACAACAACACATTAAGTCACCTATTAAAAGGAGCAGCAGAACTATAAAAACAAATACGGCCACAGGTGGTGTTTTATTGAGTCCCGTTACCCGTTTTACTAGCGGGGTATACGTATGGTGCAGCACATAATCCCACACTTTTAAACAGCAAAGAAAAAAAAATCAATTTTATGGCCCACAAAAGGATCTGCTTGACGCATCGACGAGCTGCCGGTCTGATCGGGCTCTGCCAGGGCGGAGTCGCCCCTCTGTTCTCCAGATGTCCGCGACGCATCCTCATCCCCCGCTACAATTACGTAAAGCGTTATCGAAATAAACCGTCCCGTCTGTAATGGAATCCGATAGAATGAATATTTATTCCCATCCCTTCCGCAAAGACAAACTCTGGTTTAGTGGCAAATTACGAATCTGTTTAAATTCTTCCCTTCCCGCATTTCGACGGTTTCCGAACGGGTTTTTGGTGTAAATAAAGACAGCGGATAATGAATTTGGTTTCTTCGAAAACTGTTAGACCGTTGCGGACTGACAGATAAGGATTGCGTTAGTTGAATGCGCTAGGACACAAGATGTTATTTACGATTGTTAACAATTTTTAGTAGGATTTACACTAATATTAAGTTGCACAGATAATGGGTTAAGAGAATAATCTAAATTGTGAGCCATGCAGGGAGATATATAGATATTATGCGCGCCAATCGATTGCTGACTCATTAAGCTTAACACCAGCAGCGCGTCTGCAGCTCCCAACGGTGGTCTCCCTCCCCTCTAGAGGGGTGAGGTACAAACCACCTCTAAACGACGTAGGTCGGGCGATCCGATATCCACAGACTGGACAGAAAGGGCTGAGATAGCGATAAATCCATTATACCGATTAAAACTTTTGTCTGTCGCCCCCCGTCGGACCACGCCTATTTCGACGGGAATGACCGGTGACGTCACGAATCCCCGTTGCGCCCATCAGAAATGCAAAAATAGTGATGGAATTAGGAGATTTTAAAGAAGCAAATGACGCCAGATGTTGCGCATACTTAATTCGTTATCGTGGTAGATAAGCAAAGTGTAAAATAAAGGGATGGAGGGAGCAGGCGAGGTCCTTCGGAGGGTGGGGAAGATCCGGTACGGTGTGGGTGCGGCAGTCACGTGACAATACGGGCCGAACGGGGCGGAGTACTATATAATTTGTCCATCTATATGCAGACAATAAGTTATAATTGAATGAACTCGAAATTAGTTAAGTGCGTCCGAATGGCTGAAGGGCCTCACAAACCTGTTACACTTTTCCAACGAAAAAAGTTAAGTTGAATTTTCGAATTAAAAGCGTGACAGTAGTGTGACGTCATGCCATCGTCACGCACCTTTCCCTCCTCACGTTCTTTCAAATTACTCTTAAATCAGGGCTACAATGCCGTAAACAATGCAACAGATGGTGAGGTTGTCCGCTGCCAAATTAACTCGGGACGTAGATGACAGGTGGAGCCACTCGTCTCCCTGCACTCTCAGGAGGGGGAAGGAAATGAGAATAGATGTTGGGAAAAGTTTGTTGGCGAAACTAAGATATAGTAAAGCACGTTAATATCAGAAGGTCGTACTCATTTATTCACAGATGAATAGCTGGAGGAGCGCAAGGCAGCAGTTCGAATAGAAGAGGAGGAAGACTTTGCATCCTCAGTTTAAATAAATAATTCATGGCTGTGTTATCCTGGATTTTTGTGTTGTACATTCATTCCAATCAGTTAACTCTCATAACTGATAGCTCTTCATCTCCACTTTATCATTAGAAAACGCATTCTGCTCCGGAACAACCCAAATTTGTTTCTTCCTACGTAGTGTTTAGAGAATTTAGCTGAAAATTCGTCCGAATTAAAATTAGTCTTTCAATGTTTTCCACATGATATTGACTATCTTATTATCTTATTTTTTTTTAGCACAAAGGAAAGAAAGTAAAGTGAATAATAAATTCAATGCTTCACTGCATGACTAGAGAATATTGCGGAGAAAACGCATCCTGCAAAGTTGTTTAAATTCATTTATGGAGTTTACTTTTTAATTTTAAATTTGCACACGTGCCACATTATACCGTAGATAGATGGCTTCATTTTAAAAGATGACTAGAAAATCCAACGATCGGATTCACTTTCTATCTTGTCCTCTTCGACAATTCTTCAAAGAAAGTGCTTTTTCCCTGTAATAAGTAGATATTTATGAAAAGTTATTTATTGTATAAATAGGCAATTATAAAGGCTGGGAACTCATAAAAGTAAATTTTTTATTATTTATTGCTTTTGTCGGAGTAAGGATGATTTATCGTTCTCGTTCCTTCTTATTGAAAATTCAATCTAGTTTAAGGAAATTGGATCATCCCCGGTTATCAGGTTTTGGGAGGACCGCCTCCTGTGGATTAACGAGCTATCCAAATTTCTTCCCAATAATCAACATCCGAAAGCCATTTTTCTTTTCTGACACCCGCAAAATTATTGTTTTTATTAATTACGAGCCAAACTTCAGATTCGATGCTCTTCTGGAAGTCTCGAGCTAAGTTCCTCGTAGTGGGTTTTCGACTTCTTTCAAGATTTGTGGATGGATATTGTAATTGCATTAGCATCGACGAAGACAATAATCTTTATGGAAGGAAGAAAAATTGTCCCTGTAAAGAGTTGCTAAAATTCGAGATTCGAACGAGAGTTAGATCTCGATCTTTTCCTTTGGAACCGAGTCCTTTAAGTAGACACGGCCTAATTGGTGATAACCTAACCAGTCGACAATTCTTTTTTAAGGGGCGAGGGGAAGAGGTCGCTAGTGTCGCCAATGCGTCTCTGCCTATGCATCCGCCCTCCAAGTTGGCGCCATGGCAGTCGAGCGCTCATTGCTGCGTTCCGATTCATTTGCATGCTGATTTGTCTAGAGCCAGCGGTCCTTTCCCCCCTCGGGTCCTCATCTATCTCTGTCACCGAAGGTGCGGGGAGCCCCGGATTAATATTCGCGCGCCACAGTCTGCGGGGACCGGGGGAACTTGTGGGGCCCCCGGGGAACGAGTCCGTTGGGAGGGTTACAGCAGCACCGCCCCCGCTCGCTAATTACTGCGGACAGACCGATGGATAGTTTTTCCATCTGTTTTAATAACCTACGCCTGCCGGTGGGACTTTTCATAGTTTTTCGTTGGGTATACAAATAAAAAGCTCCAGCGATGAAAACATCAAAGTTCGGTCGGAAGAGTTCCCAACATTATTTTTCGACATTATCAAAATGCCTATGCAAAAGAGGATGCCTAAAATATTTTCCAATTTCCAGCGACTGTCCAAATATCCAAGTGACAATTAATCCAACCGCATTACTTTTAAGAGCCATCGGTTCCATTCCTTTAAAAGTGAACAAAATTAAAGTCGTTTCGATATAAATTTCGTTGTAATCGGGAATAATAATGTCTTACAGGTCCAGGAAAAGTGAATTAATTTCTTTAGTAGTCTGAGCTCATTACTTAACCTTGTGACCGAATTCAATTTTCGAAAGAATCACCTTGGTCCTTGAAGGACTTTGAGGGAACAATAAGGGCATCCATCATGGATTCAGTGCATCGCTATAACATAAACCATCGGATCCTTATCAGTTCTTTTGTAACTCTATTGGCTAGACCGATCTTGACAGTAGTGTCTCCGATTTCGACCGAGGCAAGTCTGATTTATTTTATAGATTTTTAGTATAATCGTTCCTTATTGCCTTTCATATAAAAATTTTCCTCTAAAATATACCGAGACCATTTCTTTTATTATCTATTCTCATCTAAAACTGAAATAATAAAGGCAATTTCAATAATTTTGGAATGCGTAGAATCTATGTTTAATTCTACCTTTAATTGTCTTCTGATCTATCGATAAAATATTATTTTTCTTCTTTAATTTAATACTAAACCATCAGAATTCGATGTCGGAACTTTCAAATAAGTTAATTAATATGGCAAATCGAATAGCTTGTAAATCTCGTAAATTCGTGCGTGGTCTGATATTATGGAAGATTATCGACCTTTACGGGTTAAAAAATCCTAGATAGATAGGTCTACGAGTCGAGGCCGGTTTTGAACCACGTATCATCCATTCAGGATATATTGAAGACCTCCCGTTACCCAACAGCCTTGATCTTTGAACTCGACAGATTAGGGAATCTCCTGACGTCTTATTTCCGTCGTCAAAGAATCCCCGCAGAGTTGTGTGTCCAATAAATCTGCGACGAGATGGCGCATTGAACCCTATTTCTAATGGCACCCCATTGGGCACCCGGCTTGTCTTTTCACCCTTTCCTTGACATCCGTCATTGCTACCAGATCTGATAGAGGGAGGACGTTGGCCCCTCTTCCTTTAATTTGTCTTTTCTATCGGCAGATCTTTTATGGGGAGGATGAGGAAATGATCGGCGTGAAATGAATTTTTGGCTGTAGAAATATCGAAAGAAAATTATACACTTAATAAACTAAACTATACTCTTACTCTCATGATTTAGTGATAATTTAATGGATAATCTTTCGATTTTATCACAACAAATCTGTTCAAAAACAGAAATATATTTAAACCTAATTAAAAGGTTTTGTTGAATTTCCGAGATATAATTAAATTTTATTCGGAAATTATTTAGAAATGATTCGTAATAAACGAGTTTATGACCGTTTATTTGAAATCATATGAAAAACTATTGATATTTAGATCTTCCTTCCTTTATGATCGAGATTTACTTTATAAGCTATTTATGATTATCAAAATCTCTTAATCTAAATTTAAATCTGAAGAAGAATTTTAAGTCTATTTCTTTAAATGAAAGAAGATTTAAGTAATATTTGAATGTACAAAACGATTCTTATATAGTGTTGGTGGCCGAAACTTTTAAACGGGACTTCTTCGTGAAAATTTAAGTTAAATTGGATATAGAAAAGAAAATTCGAAATAAACGAAGCTTTTCGAGTGTCTATTGGTCTCCCATACATTAAGGACTCTTTTTATCAATTTAAAAAAATTTCCGTTCAATTGTTCCTTTATTTATGAAGTTTATCTCTCAAGTTTAATATTTACTCGGCCCGATTCGTCCCCGGGGGCCTATGCGACTGCGATACAATTGGACACGGATGTGTATTTGTGCCATTGAGTTGCCATTGAGTTTAGTTATTCAGCAAGTGGGTCCCCCCGAGGATTTCGTGCCCAAGTTGATTGACAAGATGTAAGAGCGGTTGGGGATTCGCTTAATGAAAGAACCCGAGACAAGAAGTGAAGAAAGCGTGTTGAATAAACCAAACAATGAGTCTGTATGTCACAATCAGATGGACTCTGCGTACTTCCTAATGAGAATGGATAGGATTACGTCTTTCGCTCGGACGGATAGATCTCCCTCAGACGCACCTTCTCTGCGAATTTTTCATCTTTAAAATAAATTAGTTTCTCTTTTAAGGATTATTAGGAATTTTGTTTCTGTTCCTCATATTTTTACAATTCACTGCATAAGAAGAATATTTTAATACAACCTGTTAACAACAGCCGTTATACTTATCAATTTAGAGAAGTAACTTTTCCAATGAATGCTTAGAGTTCAAATTTTGATTAATCGTGTAATTCACAATTTGCTCCTTCTTCTAATTCCATAATAAACAACGTCGTTGTAATTAAAATTGCGTTACAAACCGTATGTAAACTGCTGGCAGAGAAGATGCGAATGCTTTTTATATCATGGTAAAACTGAATAATTAATAAGAGAAGAGAAATGTAAGCAGACTGGAGAAATAGAATAGAGGCCCTACTATATAAAGAAGCTCTGCGCATGTTTCAATATCATAATTTAAATTTTCATTGTACTTAAGGTTGAAATATTGCGTATTTCTAACCCAATAAAGCAAAGGAAAATGAAATCGCCATCCAGGTCAAACGAGAAAGCAAAGAAATGATTGGAATTCCCCAAGAAACCGTTTGCCAGAGGAAAAGTATAGGGACCGAATCTCACCTTATGTACGATGCGGCGCTGAGAGATAGGATGGGTTACGACCACACATTCGCTGTCGGGGGAGAGTAAAACAACCCTGGTAGGGCCATTCCCCCAAGTCATAAAGATAGTCCAACACAACTCTGCTGTAGTTGCTTCGCCGTCCGCCAGACTGCGTAGCCGTTCTATCACCCTCGCAGCTTTATTGTCTCATCACAGTAAATATTTAAATATTGAAGACAATGTCCAACCGGGGACCAGGTATAAATCACATCTTCAATCAGCTACCCCCCAGCAGCCGGTAAGATAATCCCTTCAATACATATTCATCCCCCCTCGCTGCACATGCGACTTTGCTTCTCTACCGGGATCCATTCATCACCTGCAAGGATCGTCTATCAACTAATCCACTTCTGCTTTGGACTCGTCCAGGAACCGCATTTCTTACTTCCCTTCTACGCCTCGATCCCCGGGAGGGATTCGTCCCAACCTAGAAATGAGTTTTCGTTCCCTCAATGGTGGGCCTTGGCGCAATACCCGCCGTGCCCCGATTTTATCGCTTGTCATAAGTTCCCTCCCAAGATGTAGTAGATGCTCCATCAGTATTTATTTATTTATTTATTCATTCTCTAGTTGGATAAATCACCTGCATGTTCACTTATCAACTTCAATTTAATAGGCTTAGCTCTAATTTCCAATTCGCTTTCTTTTTTTTAATTTCGTGATGAGAAAGGCCCAAGGCATAATTTCACTTTTGATTCATTTTTTTTCTTCTCAAACAATTTCGAATTCTAGCTTTAGACGTTCGGTCTCTGGTAGTTCTCGATGTCAATTTTTGTCGTCTTGTAGGTCAAAAACACTGTGAAATCTGTGATTAGGCGAAAGTCTGAAATTCGGAGTACACTTCTACCCGTATCAACAGACCTAGTTTAAGTGAAGCAAATGATAGAGTTTTTATTAACTAGAATATCTGTGTTGCATTCCCTTATATATTCATGCCTTAAACGGCTGCACCCTCGCTAATGATTTCGATGCCCATATCAGTTTTTTGCGATTTAATCTCGGTTACAACTTTTTACTCGAGTGTAGTTCACCTTTTGTTCGACGGTCCTGCAATTTCGAACGACGCCAGGCCGTAAGTCGTCTGCTCGGTCAGACGAAGAATGAAAGCAACGCGCGTGCAAATTTACTGCACCCAACCGTCTCTAGGCAGCCATAGAGGATGGCGTCCGTGATATAACCCTTAAATATGATCAATGGAGCTTTCCCCATCTCGGTGAGGACTTCATCATGGACGCGTACGGAATAAACAAACATGGAACGGAATGGATTTTTGCATAGGAGCTCTTTTGTCTGGCGTCTGTGCGGCGGCTTCGCATACGCAATGAGGAGACAATCAAAAGACATTCGCGCCCTCCATTTATAGCCCGGAGACTCCGGATGTTCGGCTCTGAGCTTTCCCCTGCCATGGAAATCCGCCATCGAGAACCGTGATTACACAGATCGGAATATTGGATAACTCGTTTTATGCCTAATGTTCCGTGGGTGGCAATGTGAGTGCTGCATTTGATGCCTTTATTCGGATCTCGCCCCGACAAAAGAACAATTCGATGTTCAATTCCTCAATGAAAGCCTTGTATACTTTATATCTTCTGCATGATTTTAATGGTAAATCTACTGAAACCGTCGCCGATAACTTTAGATGTAAGCTGATGTCTTTTATATTGACTTTATGAGATTACTGCGTTTTTATTTTATTGAAAAACGCTATATAAATAAATTTATGTCATTTGTTAAAGTACAGTACAGTACGGTTCGTAATAAAGGTCTTCCTACTACTTTGATCCGTATGCTCCGTCCTAAATTAAAAACTGAATCTTTATAAAAGAAAAGTATAGAAGAACCGAACTATTGCTTATAGAAAAACAAGGGCGCTGACCCCAAGAAGTGTGGGTGGATAATCGTCGCTCATCCCATAATAGTCCGATATTGCACTTCCTCTCCGCTTTGCCACTTTAATTGGCAGTTGATTCGTCCTTCTAATCCCGGGACTTGTCGACTTCCCCTGTTTTAATCAATACAAATCCTCTTAGGCAAAACCGATTGGTTTGTTGCCGTGGAAACTAGACCCCTATTCAGCCCTTCTCCGACCCGTCAAGGAGAATGTCGATAAATCAATCGAAGCGAAGTCCAGATGGTCACCTGTGGCACTCTTCAGCTGTGTGACGTCTTAAAGACGTGGAATTTTGCTCCAAATGACCCTTAGGTCTTAAATGTTTAAAAGACTAATATTATGAGCAATCTGACTTATTCTTACATTAAATATCTAATAAATCTCTTTAATCATTTCATAAACAGGTTTCTTTATAAAATAATTCGTAAACATGCAATTAATAGATCTTGAAATGAAGTGTCTGTGGGATGGACGCAGTTAGGATAACAAAACAAGAAAAGAAGACTACCTAACGCCCAGAGATTCATTATACAACTTTGAAGGCGTTTTTGGTATTGAAAACGTGTTAAGGTGATGCAATTAAAGGTTCTGTAACCAATTACAAGCCCATTCGATGACTAGTAGAGGTTTACGAGGTCATCGTAAATACAGCGGTTCTTTTGTTCCCAGCTTATTTAAAAGTCAAGGGAGGAACAGGTTGTTTGTTTCGTTTCGTGACGAGTGACTCGGTGTCGCGAGTGATTATGTGACAGATGTTCGCATCCAGGCGCAGAATTCCTTAGATCAGATAAGAGCTCCTAAGCTTCCATTATAAAAAACGACTCTTTAAGCGGTCTTCATTGATTACAGCAGGTCGATGACGTCGCTGTTATTCACACATGTCACGTGCCTTCTCGTGACATAGGTGAGCACTACTTGTAAACGGCGTGGGTTGTGGTTTTACGGCGAAACCAGTCCCTAGAGGACCAACACTTAGCTTCCGGACCATTGGATTCTAGAATTATTGTCTCCGGAGTTTAGTTGATTTAATTTGTCAGTAAATTCCCAAAGAAAATTAAAAGAACGGTCTAAATGATCGGTTAGAACGACGAAAAATACAGAGATCGAAATACAAATAAAATTTATCACAATACCGGACATGGAAAAGTCGCATTAATCATTAATTATAAACTTCAGACTTGTAACTTAAAGTTGCTAATAATACATTTTTCATAATATACAATTACTAACAAATCAACTTGAAATATAACCCTAATTATGCTAGAAGATAATCGTTTCGTTTTAAAAATTATTTTAAAGATTTTATATAAATTAAACGAGCTTTGCTTCGTCTTACTATTATCTTCTCTATTATTCATCGTATTGAGTTAACTCTTCTTCCTTATTTTGCTTGCCAACAGTAAAAATATACTTTTTTTTTTTCTAATCTTCTCAATTTAACTGTTTTGACGTTATGAATCTGACAGAGAACTTTTTTTTAAATCGGCTTTCGGTTTCTAATATAACTTTATAGAATTTCAGCATCTGTGGGCCATTTGTGGCAAGCGATTTGCGGAATCAACAAATGCATCCATCCATCAAAACAATCAAAGGAAAGCGTAATTGTCGAAATTAATTCATTAACATCAAAATTACGATAACAAGGAGGATATAAAAATTGTTTTGTTTCTCTTCTTAACTTTGTTTGCCCTTCGTTGTCGGTGAATAATATGACTTTTTTTTTTCCTATTTTCATTTCTAATTTATATAGTATTAGCATTATGGTAGGAAGTATAAAGTTTTGCGAGGAATGTAAGGGACCTTATCCCTATAAAAACATCTTTACCATATCTCGATAAGAAAAGACAGAAAAGATACGCATTTGGGGAATTTTCAGCGTTAAGCAAACGGAGCCATAATTTTCCCAATAAAGTAAAGGTGAATAAAGGCCTCATAAGACATCAATCCAATAATTCTAGCACTATCTGTATTTGTTTGTTGGATTTAGCTAACATTGTTTATAACTGTAGTAAGAACTTCAAGTTTACGACAGTCGGATATTTCTATAAGTATGTTTACAGGAAGCTGGACTTCTCACCGAATATCCTTCAGAAATGCTACCGTCTCCACAGTCGATCTCGAGATATGAGAAGTGATCGAAAAAACGGTGAGTGAGAGGGTCCACAGATAAGAAAGCCAAATGGAAGGGAAATCTAAACTGTAATATTATTCCTTGTCTGAAATCAAGGAATATGCGTTTTTTATAACAAAATATCCTTTTCGTGGGAAAATATTTGTACAGGTGGTTACTGAGTTTAAAAGTGTGTCGAGTCGCGACCTCCTATCCTTTAACTAAAGTATGCAAATTCGTTATTGAAATTTGTACGAGGGAATGGAGCAATAAAATAGAGTGAAGTAAATTAACAGATAGAAAAGAAATAAAAATCTTCAATATTTCAACCTTTTAAAGCTGAGTAGTGTTTAAGTCAAGGAACTTTTTCGTTAATTTAAAATAATCTACAGAAAGAAGTCGAAAAGTTTATTCATTTTTTTTAAATTTAAAATTGCATTCGTATTAATCTAATATATTACAAAACTCTTATTGGTTCATTTAAATTTTAAATATATCTGTTAATTCTAAAATCATCCAATTAGAGTTAATATTTCAAATTCCCAAACTCTTATTGGTTTATTTAAATTTGAAATATAACCGAAATTTTAAAATCANCAGTATCTTCTTCACGTATCTAACACCTAAATAAGAGCCATTTTCCCGTAGAAAGTCCTAGAAAACTGCCGTTGCGTTGCTTTATGCTGCCAAATCAAATCGAACTATGTCGAGAATAACACAAATAATTTAATGTACGCCTATAATTACGTTAAATTAATAATAGAGAAAAAAAATGACTAACAAGAAGTTGTCGTATTTGTGAAATTTTTCCCGTAAATAGGCATAAAAACTGAATTAACATGTGACTGTGTCAATGTTATGCTTTAAAATAGCGTAACGGGATTTGCACGCGAAATGCTCCCCTAACCCAGAGTCACGCATTGACATAGGGGAGCTTCTTCACATAGGCCTAGGAGGTCACAGAAATCCAACAGATCGTTTTCCCCCTTCGGTGAGAAGTAAAGCACGCAAATAGTGCATCACGGTGGTGGTTGCCTAGCTTTAACAAGTCAACTCGGGAGTGAAAGACAAGTAGTTCGCTTTTATCTTTATCCACTTCAACATTAAGTCGATTTCCTTGCTTTGTATATATTCTGTTTCCAAGTTTAAATTACAGAAACGATAGTTGCACTTACAATAAAAATGTAGGCGGCTATAAGATTTATGGCAAATAGAAAATTAATTACGTTTTAAAATCCTATTTCTTCTCTTATTCTTATCAACATATCTAATCTTATTCGAACAATTCTCGTATATTTTGAACGTTAACTGTTTCTCCTTTAAAGGAAGCATAGATTCAAGAAGGATTAATTGGATATTGCAGTTATATGGCAATTACTCTATTCTCAATAAGTGATTGTTCAAAGCTTTAAACGTTTATTCTGCCTTGAATTACAGCTGTTCTACTCTCTTTTGATAAAGCCCGAACACGTGTAGGTAGGCCAATATTTGTATTTTACTATGAATTTTCTAGATATTAAAACCTCAAAGTTTCATTTTAAATTCTTAAGGAAAAATTTAAAATCATTTAAACTTGTTCCATAGTTTAAATAATACACAATGATGGTTCATTTGTCTTGATAAAAAGATTCAAACAAACGAACTAGACATTCCATTCAGCCCACAAAAGGCCCCAGAATAGCTGATTAATCGTTTCAACGTGCTGCATTTATTTCTAATTCAGATTTTAGTTTAGTCAACAGAACCTATCGAAAGATCGACTACTTATACAACGGTAAGTAATAATAAACGTAAATTTGAATTTGTTTATTCTCTTTAAAGATGAGAAGGCAGACTATTTTTATAGCTCCTGCCACCTGGTAAAGATGACAACATCAACCCAGAAAAAGCATTGGAAGAATTTATTGCATTCAGCAGAAAGTCGTCATCTATTGTTGGCGCAATTTATCGTATCTTGCCACATAAATTACACCGGGTGCAGGCGACAACTCCGAAGCCACTCTAATTACACCTGGAAGACCCCCCTTCCCCGAGGGGATTAAATGAAAGAAGAAAAAACTTAAAATTAATACTTAGTACTTGTTCATCCTCCCCAACGATTTGTTGATGGTTAGAAGGGCCACCTGGGGCGACGTCTGGGATCCCTTTGCACGTCCTCAATTTAGACTTTTTTGCCCGGTAGGTGACAAGGTCGTTTGATTGTCCCGGAGAAGGATTGTTTTCAGGAATTTCTTATATTATCTACTAAAAAGAATAGTCAAATTACAAAAGAAATCAAAACTTTCATTACCAAATTTAAATCTTTATAACTGTATCTTATCTATCCTATTCATCCACTTCGATTCAACTTCTTCGTTTAGCCTAATTCAATTAAGCTAAGTTACAAGGATTTTGATCTTATCAGACCTAGAAACTTTAATAAACCAGGAAATTTTCATTCAAACATTCACATCTCTTTATTAGCTAAGAATCGTTTTCTTCATTAAAGTATAACGTCTTAGGAATCGACTTCATCTAATCAATACTTAGTAATTAATATTCAAATTGCTATCGACAATAACAATTAACGACTTATAATGAATTCATTTATCCTATCTCTAACGTAATACCAAAGATATTAACCGATATTGTTCAGAAACCATAAAATTATTAAACAAAATATATATATATTATATGATTTTTTTTACACCCAAACGAATTCTTTAATAAATTATTTCAAGTTTCCAGTCTGTTCGTATCATTTAAACAATGTTAATATACAAAACCCTTAGTTGGTACGACTCTATTCAGAAATTTCTATAATGGCGTTTTCTATGTAAGACAGATTTAATGTACAATAGAAGTGATCTGGGGTCGTGAATTCCCCGGGGCAGTCGGAATGTCCGATTCGATACAGCTTCTGCCGAGCCTATAATAGAACAGCTTGTTACGAAAACTTTTATAGAGTGAAAGAACCCAGACAATTGAAACAGAAATATATGATAATATTTCTAGAGTTTTTTAAACGATTTTATTAAAATTCGTTTTTGAAATTAGATTAGGAAAACAAAACATGTAAGATGTAGGCCTACTCGAGGACAGTTTAATTTTAGAAAGTATAATTTCAGAACAACTTAGGCAGGTTTCTGTTTACAGAACTGTGACAGACAGCCAAACCTAATAATTTGGACTTCTCGACAAACCACTTCCTCAATTCTGAACAAAGATCCTCTCGCTTGAGCGAATCGTACGCTCGTCGCGGTCCCTCTACTCCCCCTTTTCCCCTTGTTCTACTATTATTTTTCGTTTCTCGATTCATAATCATCCTAAACAATAACATAATGTCAATCATCTACCACGTGGTCTATTCAATAATCTTTTCAGTAAAATTGACGTAATTTCCTTGTTTGTTTCTCTTTCGTGATAAGGACCAGAGATTCGAATTAAGTAGCTTAATATCTGAATTGATGGACTTAAAAACGAATCGAATGATGGAGTAAACATTAATATTTACACGATATTCAATCGATATCGTATTGCTAGATTAATTCAGCAATCGTCACGAACTGCGTAAAGATTGGATAATTGTATTATTTGACGAAAACGATAAGAAATTTGATGATTGGACGAGGAAGATTGAAATTTGAAAAGACGATGATGATGCAACGATTGGTCAAGCTTGATTAGTTAGCGAAATGCTATCGGTTATTGGAGGATAGTGAGGACTTTTTAACCAATAAAAGCGTTGCAGGTGCGATTTTTATTTCTTGTGAGGATGAAAAGAAGAGTAATGAAAAATATTCTGCTAATTGTTGACATTGCGGAGAAAGAGATGGTTTGCAGCAAAATAAACAAGAAAGTTTGTTGGGAAAACTTGATGATATTTACAAAAATGATATTTATTTTATACAATCGGGAAATTAATTTACGTGACATATTCAGGCTATGCCGTTAGGGGTTATCAATGACAAAAATGTTGATGAGATGACAATAATGACCCATAATGAATTAAGCGGAAACATTTTCCCTACAAATTTCTAACTTTTGTCTACGTAATGAAGAAATTAAAACGTAAAATTTTAATTTGCTTACAAATCAGAAAAGTTTTGTTAGATATTTATCTAAGAACAAATTTAGGTTTTTAAGAATGGTTATTAAAGAATGTTCATTAGGCTACTTGTCCAAAATAAATGAGTTTCTAAATTCTTTTAAAGAAGTTTAATATAAGACTAATTAACTCCTTACGGCATCTGTTAAATTTCTTTAAAATTTTCTCTTTAAAACAGAATTAGCAAGGCTCATTAGGATATATTAGCATAGGCTAAAAGGCCTATTTCAGCTGATATAATTGTCCACGCGTATTGTTCTTATTCTCTCCAATTAGATAAAGGGTCTTTAGATCCTTAAAATATACATCCTCACTTTTAACTATTTACAAGACTCATTAATTGAAGGGGGGAAATATCTGAAAATTATGCAATTTTTTTCCCTTTGGAAAAAATATTCTAAAGGATCCACAAGTAGGCCAATTTAATGTAAATAAACTGGTTAATTTTAAATATTAATTTGAAAATTCTGTCATGAACCATCTATCATTTAAAGGCATTTTTATGAGGATATAATTTAATTGACAAATTGAATAATTTTATGCTGAAATATGTAATTAAATAATGAAGTACGCACTTATTTATAGAATGGCATTTGAGTTTGATCAGTGAGGACTGAATTTCTATTTGAATAAGTCAATAGATTCAAATTATGTCTTTGGAAAGTAAGTTATATTATTTCTTTATTATATACGATTAAAATTTAACTAAAATAAACCTTAAAAGAATTTTATGGAGCAGACTTTTGTGTACTTTTCATATTTAAAAATTTCTCGGTATAAACTAGCCAACAGACTACCATTTTCTAAAGTTTTATAGAGTTCTTCTCGCAAACTTATGTGAATTTAGCTAATAAAATGCAATGTCATGTAAATATTTAAAATTCTTATTCGTATAATTTACAGAAAAATAATAATAACTTTAGTCTCAGGTTGTAGGTCAGGATCCCTGCAGACTAAATAGCGAATTACGGTCGATCTGCACGAGAGTGTCTATGTAAAATTTTATGTAAAAGACAGAATAATGACTTATAACACGAATAGACTTTTGTAAGCAAATATAAGTTCGTGTAGGTGGTTTATAACTTCGTGACGTGACATCTGCTTGCGTGACGATGACTTCTCGAGTGTAACTGACCGTTGTCGAGGTTGAACTAATTGGAGGGATTTTTTTCATTTTCATAATTTTTTTTAGTGTTCTTAATCCTAACTAAGTTCTGAAGTGACAACAGAATGGTCGCGTGATGGCTTCGTTCCGCCATGTTTGACAGTCACGATCTCTTCACGCAAACTATTATTGCGTGGAATGTCATATACGATTGAATTTAAAAATAATTATAAAATCGTCCCATGTTTATATTTGTGATGCGTATTAAACTTTAGAATTGTTCGTTTTCCTCTATATTTATCTTAAATTAAACTATAGTTGAATGTTTGAAGATTAAATTGCAATAATCCTGTGATAGGCCTATATCTTTTTTTTATACTGCAGCACTTCCGCTTGAAATTCTTAATTTTAATACTATTGTTTTTCGAGTTTTATATAATGCTTAATATAAAATGAAGAAAAATAATCTTCTAACCTATAACAATTTATCTTACGGTAGTAGGTCTACATTAGTTATGCGTACGAAAGGCTAAATTTAGACATTGCATGTTTCACGCTTTAAATATCAGTAATAAAGTTAAACAGGAAGAGAAATTCTATAGTTTAAGAAAAATTTTAATTTACACAAAAAACGAAGAGAAAGAAGTCAATAATTGACAGAATCCAACATCGTAAAAGCAATGTAAATAAAAAGGTTTTTATTTGTTTTCTGGGATCCTATTAGAATCTGAGTCTTGCTACAGGAATGAAAAAACAGGAGACCGTAACGTTAGGTCTAAAGGCTTTTAATGTCTTAGAATGAAAAGAGGCTTTTGTTGCACTTGTCCTATTACTCTATATTGTTGTTGGCAGAGTCACAGGTGTGAAGTCACCTGCAAGACACCTTTGCCGACAGCCAATGGAAGAAGAGAATAGAAGAATGGATTGTG
This sequence comes from Centruroides sculpturatus, assembly GCF_000671375.1. Taxonomy (NCBI): domain Eukaryota; kingdom Metazoa; phylum Arthropoda; class Arachnida; order Scorpiones; family Buthidae; genus Centruroides; species Centruroides sculpturatus. Next base: position 862,312 of record NW_019384386.1, on the reverse strand, counting down.
ACAAATGACTATGGGTCATTGGGATTTGTCAAGAGGACATAAGGCCATCAAAAGAAATGTTATTTATTAGCCCTATATAGAAAACTCCCACCACGCCTCGATTGGATAGGATTTTAAAACCTTGGCGAAAGTTTCCTATAAACGATACACATTTCATTTTATCACTTTTTGTATCGAATTTTTTGAAATAATTCCAGAAACAAAATGGGCAAGAGATTTATTTTCGAATCGAGAACAACCTATAATTCAAGAAAATCATGTTTTTTTCATTTTTGAAGATTTGAAATAAGTAAATAATGGTTGGCTAACCTGAATCCTTTCGGTACAAAATCCATTAAAGAAACGGAATTGAAGCTTGTGTTTGCTCGGATGATAAAAATAAACTATCATTCAACATGAATTTCTTCAGGGATTCATGAATTATTTATTGGTCTATATTTCAAGATGTAGCTTAGTCCATATCCAAACATAATTACCAGATGCTGTTCTTATTCGTTTCTTATAGTCTACAAAAATTGATGTAAAACGCTATTCTTTACTTACTATAATTATAATGAACATTATAGATAATTTATGTTAAAAGAAGAGGTTTGAATGGTGGTTCCTTCGAAAAGATACCTATTTGGATGTAGATGCGCTTTCTGGGATCTCAGTCGTTGATTAATGCTACGCTTAAGCAATTTCATCTAATTAACAATGCGAATCTAGAATTTAAAGATTTTAAAGTAAGTTTTAAATTCACTTTATTTTCATCTAAATAAGTCCCGAGCTTTATAATTAGAATAATCAACTTAATATTTTAAATGTAAATTTTACTAAGTTTCGATAAAGAAACATTAAATAATTTACTCAAAGTATGTCAGAAACATTTTTATTTAATTAAAATGAAAATTTAGAATCAAATCAAATAGATGAAATGTATTAACTTCGAATACAGTTAATATAAATTGTAGATCCAACAGGTTTTCTTGATGTTGATTATCTACAATTCAGTCGTATTTTACTTGGGTTAATTCGTCTTATACTATTCAATAAACGAAATGTTGTCTAAGGTAAATAGCCTATAGGCTTTGGTTATCTCTCGTTACACACAGATCGTGACTCTTTCCTGCAAAACAACTACTTTTATATAGAACAAGAACAAGATGTTGTAGACTTTTGTTTCATACCTAGACCTATATTTCATGTAGATCTGGGTTTGCAATCGATTACATATAAAATTTATTAAGTAATAAAACAAGCAAGATACTTTCGTATATTTCTTGATTTATGTTGTATAGAGTTTTATGATTGATAATAAAATATAATTCGCTTTAATTAATATTATTAAATACAGTATATAGTCAGTCGTAAACTTCTTAGAATGAATTTCATATTTTTATTTCTAATAGTTTACAGTAACTTGTTTTATTAAAATAATTATTTAAAAAAAAAGTTTTTTACGAGTGTCCTCAATAATCTAGCTCAGAATTATTATCCTAAGTGAGATATTTTAATGTTTTTCTAGATTCAAAACTGAGAGAGACACGTCTTGAAATCTCTAAATAATCTGTAATAAGTTATTAGAAATTTTTGTAAAGAAGCTTTATTTAATGTAAAACGGATTTTAGCTTTGTCTTAACTAAGAGTTAAGAGAAGATGATCTGAATGATTTGATTAAAACGATAGAAATGATAAACAATGTCAGTTCAAAGGCCTCGGAAGGTTTGACATTTAAACGGAACTTGATTAAAATTAAAGAAAGAAGAGGTCAAATTTTACATAAAAAGAAAGAAATTATTTAATTGTGAATGCTTTTTTCGGGGAGGTCATGGTGAACATGTTCTATTAAAATCATTTGGGCGTAAGATATACGAATCCAACAACTTTTTTCAAAGGGATGAGAAAGAGTCAGTAAAGATATTAAAAGCCACAAAAAGGAGCATCCAAAAGCTGATTAGTTTTTAATTCAGCCAACAAGCTTTATTCTATTTCAGTAAAGTTTGTTGTAAAAAATGATTTAGAGAGGATAAACCAGTCGGTAAAACTTTGCACATTTAAGTTAATGGGCGAGTTGCTGCAAATGAGTGTTGATGAAACATTCACATTTTGAGACCAAAAAGAACTGGAGCAATTAGGAAAAGGCAGAGAATTGAATGGTTTTTGAATGAGTAAAAAACAAAAACCGGAGAAAATGGCGAAATGTGCAAACAGTAACGTTCGTTTGGTTATGACTTCTCCCATCATCCTCCGCGAAAGTTATTGATGGTGTCTGACTTTCCCCCTACTGCGAATTTGCATTCATTATTAATTGCTCTGCTCTTTTAGAACCTCTTGCCGTCTTCATTTTCTGTCGTTTTATATGTATTCCGTATTTGCTTTTATTGTAAGATGAGTCTCATCCCTATCAATGTCTGGGCGGTCTGGATTTTGCCTTTTTTGTTTTCTTCTATCCACTTTTTGTCTTTGACTAAATGTGGAAATATTTGGTCTTCTCTTATTGACATCTCTTTATTTTACACAATTTTATATTATACTTTAATTTCTTATAAGTTTAAAGATCAAACTCTGTCTACAACTGAATGAAATTTTCTCTCTTATAATCGCATAAAAGAAGTATATGCATTTATAGATTATATAAGCTTATCAATTATAATCAACTGTTTATTCACCAAATGCTTCTTTCTAAATTCAAAGAAACATTTTCCAAGCAAAAATATTAGGCCTAGTGTTATTTTTTGACCAACTTTTCTAACCGCATTCGCGGAAAACTTGAAAGAATCCATGCATAAAATAAAATTTTCTGAAGATTTAATTAGAAATTACGTGTTAATAATTATATTGAAAACCAGAAAGCACTTTTAAATATATAAAATACGAGTTAAGTTTAATGTTATTATTGTTACCTAATTAACAGATTTTAAACACTTTAATACTAATGAATATGGGAAGAAATGGTTTTTCTACTTTTTTATGCCCCATAGCGGTTTTTCTACGTTGAATTAAATCAACTACAATATCTTCATTTTTAAAATAACGTAGGCTATTAAATTTCATTTAAAAAATATCAAAACTTAATGCAATGTAAATGCTTAATTTGATATTTTTAAACTCTTTTAAAACCCTTTTAAAAAAAAACTCAACAATTCTTATTTACGAAGGAATTCTATTCTTAGAATGTCTCCTATAACTTATACCAGAATTGTTAAAACATTTCCGAATTGTAATTCGAGGAATCTATTTATATATTTGTACAAATGTTCTGGACATGGCAGGCGAAATTTCTGTCACAGATGATACCCCTTGACAGCAAACTGGAGATACCATAAAAAAGCGACAGATGTCTTTACTTTGTGTTCATGTTAGACCCCCTATGTCAGATTATGACCGAATGCATTAGAATTTTTATCGACTTCCAACAACTTTCTCGATCGTTCTCTAGACTCTCTCTCTTCATCCAATTCTTCTACTTTATTTTTAGACGTATCTCTTTCGCATCTACTCTTTTCAAATCTATTGTCAGATCGGACTCGGTCCCTTTATATTAAATTAGTTAAGAGGAGAAGTATTTGGTCAAAATGTATTCTCTTCTATAAAAAGGGAAATAGGATGCTTTTCGATATCTACTTGATTAGCAGTACCAGAACGTTTCCTCGCTAACTTATTTTACAAATATCAAACCTTCCCTTTTATTGCCTTGAATTAAAATAGTAAAATACCTACTGCTTTATCTTATGATTCGAAAATTAACTTTACAACTTTGTCGTGATTATAAATCTAAGTTTAAATAATACTTATTTTTTTTTAAAAAAATTCAAATGGTATAATTTTAATATCAGAAAGAATAAGAAATTTCTGCTTAAGTAACTTTAGCCTGTTACACAATAACTGTTTTTTTTTTTAATGGTGAAGACGAATTCATACCGAAGATGATACGCGAATTAAAAGCATGTCTAAAGTCTTAATGCATTTTAGAGCATTTTTCTTTTAAAGTATGAAAATAAATAAAATACTTCACACGCTTCAGTTATTAAAATCCTATTTATAAAGGCATACAAAGACGAATGCAGGAATTTAGGTTCGTGTGGGCCGGTCTTACCTAACATATAAGTTATAAAACAACAATTAAGTATCGTCATGAATGTTAAGAAAAAAAAATCGGTCGGAGATTTTCACACAGTCGTTGTAAATGCTTAAGGTTAACGTTCAAAAGCTAAGACCACTAATTACTGCTAGGTGAAAAAATTTCTGAGAATTCAACTTTGTTTGAGGATAGATAACTCGTTTAAAGAGTCAACAAACATTAAATCCCTATCATAAGTCTAATTCACAAAGAAGACAAGGTCTGACTGACAATCCCCTCTAAATTTAGATGTACACAAAAGTGACGAAACCAATACTCAGTTAAGTAGGACAAAGCTAGGCCTGAAACCCGTTGACCTGATGCAAAGGTCAGGTAGGTTGTCGTTGTATTTTACTTGATTCATTCACATTGTTTGTCAGTTGCCTGTGTAAAGTAGAAAAAAAAAAGTTTATTTTAAATATTCCACGGATATTTAGGACGTTTTTCACCGATAACCACTTATCCGGTTGTAATTTCGTAGGAAAACATCCGGGTTTTCAACTGCAACTTCGGATTAATTAAATTTTAACATAGGCCTATATCATTGTCTGTTAATTGCCGAGTTAACAATGTTATGTCGAGTTATCGATGTCTCTTTTATTGTTAATTACATCGGTATTATCGAAACACAATAGCCTATCATATAAAGTCATTTTAGATCGGAATCTCATTCTTTCAAAACTAGTTCGGAATTTCCAAGGTTTCTTCTTCACGTCCGAATTCAAAATGTTTTTATATTTTGAAAAACGTTATAATTTTAAAGAAAAATCTGTAAAGATTGAGATTTTTTTTTCTGATTAAGAATTTAAGATGCTCAATGCGAACATCAGATGAAGTGTCTCCAGGATAAAGAATGATAAGTCTTTAACGAAGGAATTAAAAGGTGAAAAAGGAAATTGATGAAAATATTGATTAGTTTATTTAAAATTTGAAGATAAAATTACAAAAGATAGTTGCTGAATAAATTAGAGCAGGCAGCAGTTTCACTTTGCACAATTCAATACTTGTGGTAAATTATTTATACGTTTTATATGTTGTTTGGAATATAAAATATATTAAATAGTAAATTCGATATTTACAATGTAGTTTTCAAAGCGGAATGATAAAAGAACCAATTCGAAGAGAGTTTTATGTCGATTTGAGCATCTACGAATAGGCTAAACCAGATGCAGTTCAAACGTATTTTGATGCTTTAACTCGTATAATAAATTGATAATTCTAATAAAACATGTCATATTCTAACAATGGGAGATATAAAAACTGAAGTAATACGTTTTACAGATGTTTAAGATAGCAGAATTTAACAAAATATCATTTTGTTTTGATTCAAGGGCAGAATGGATATTAAGCGATTCAATTTATTCGGTAAAAGAATCAAAATTGTGATTATTAATAAAGGAAATTGGGATATTTGGTAGGCGAGGCCGATTGTGTTCCGGTAAGACGGGGCTTAATCAGTTTATGAAAGTTTGTTTCATCCCGTTTATTTAAAATAAATAAAGTGTCACATTATTTTTACTTCTCTTAAACAAACGGCAAGAAGAGCAATAAATTTACAATTTTTATAATGTCAAACCGGGCTTTAACCGTAGCGTTGTACAAGCTGCATTTTAATAATTTTGCAAGGCGAAGAATCGAGAGAAAGAAGGTCTGTTGACCCGAACATGTTTTCAAAATCTTTAAAATACCCTGATAAATTATACTTCGTTGCGAAAAATTTCTAGGAATTGCAAAAGCGCTTTCGGGACCTTGCGCTCACCCTTTGAAGGGTAGACGTAAGTGGACCAGTGATTTAGTATAGCACCGGACGGTCCCATTTATAAAACAGGTGCAGAAATGTTAGTTTTGCCATAAATTTTCTTCTGTCAAAGGCGCAAGGTAAATATCGGCTCGTCTCAGATAAGATTGTCGCTTCTCCACTGATAAACTAGCTTAAGATCCTATTGTTAGTAGCGCATTGGGAACTTTTTTCTAACAAAGCTAACCGAATTTTGTTTATTAGTCGCAAGTAAGGCGTTTAAATAAAACAATAAATAAAAACATCGACTATATTAGTAAAGCTTTTTAAAAATAAATAAGGAATCTTTTGACTCGCAATTAGCTAAACTATGTTTAGTAAATAAGATTAGTTAGAGGGCTGCAAAAGAGCGTACATAGATCATAATTCCTGACAACTAGTGTCATTCCTATCGTTTGAACTGGTCGACAAGCACATATGGCTGTAACACGATTCTAAAAATTCCTGCCCGCCTCTTAGATGGGAAATCTTAACGAATGACCACTATTCAAGGTGGTTCCTTCGGTCGGTTTGCAACGGGCGGCCAAGAGAAGAAACGCGAAATGCGCACCTGTCGAAGGCGAATTTGAGGAAAAAAAGGTAAAACCGGAGAAGAAAACAATTGAAAGAGTTTTTACACCCAGAGAGATGATTTAATGGATTGCTTAATGGAATTATGAGAAGCCCATTTGTGTCCTATTGAAGGGGAGGCAGAGGGTGGCCGATGGGACCGGAATGCCGGCGGATCAGCCTCCTTTCGCTCGTAAGAAGTCGGGTTAGACTAAGTCCGCTACACCCATTAATGAAGGGAGGGATATGCAAGCTGGAGGATGTATTTAATAAGTTATAAACAATGAGTTTCGACACGGTTAGTGTATACGAGAGGGACAGTAAACTTACTGGAGCCCGAGGGCTACGTATAAGAAAACGTCATGTTCGAGTCTTTTGTCCCGTTCGAATAGTACGGCGTGATAGACAGAAAGACCAGCCGATGGCGAAATTTAATATTCTAATCAATATCTGGTGTGTGTGTAGTGCAAAACAAGTCGTTTGAATACATTACAGTGGCTCGGATGCCCCAAGGGCGATCATCATGAAAAGAAAAGAGATGGTCGCCCGTGCCCGCTAATGACACCCACAGCAAAAGACATGCAGAATTTTCGCGATAGTTCGACTCCCACCCTACTCGGAGCGAGTACAGTTCGGTGGAATTACCGAAACGGCGGTGCGTATGTGGTGGGGTGAAGGGGGACGGACAAAATCGATACTTTTTAATATGCATACCACGTTGAAAGAAACACAAAGGCAATTCTTCAAAAATCAATACAGACGTGGCGTGTTCTTGTCCCCCGGTTGTGTGCAGAAGGGCTGCGGGCCGCATGCAAATCACCCATCGGTGTGTTGGGTTGGACCCGATAATGCACGCACGCACGCGACCCGACCCGTTGGACACGCACTGTCCACTTCTTTCCACCTCTCGGCGGTTAAACGGCCCGAATGCCCCTACACGTGCGAGGGAGTCCGTCGAGTCGGGCCAGAGCCCGGCAACCCACCGCCGGGCCCGCACACCAGCCCAAAGGCCAGCGACGTGCGCTTCGCCCCGGGCGCGGCCCGCGTGTTTACTAACAAACCAGAAGCGGGAGGAGGACGAGAGACCGGGGCCACGGCTCGACCGAACCTCGTCCGTCGGGGTGTCGGCGGAGAGAGAGAGTCGATCGACGTCGTCTCGGACCCGTTCGACGGGCTGGCAACTGGCGGCGGCCCTAACAACTTTCGAGCGACTTAACGCCAACTCACCTGGAACCTTCCCAAATCGAAATTTTTCCAATATTGCAGGAAAGTCCTTAAGTTAGTAGCCATCTTTGTCCCGGCCATATGACAAGTAGCGATGCACGTGACAATACCTCTGTGTCTGCAACCTCGTTCCCCGTCAGATCATACTCTCGTTCGCTCTTGTGTTCGACTGCTTGTGCGAGTTCGATTGACGGGCTAGCCATGGCTAATTTTCATGGCAGGACCCTCCGATTCATTCGGTGCGATCCAATAACAAACACAGGCGCGCCGATCTGCTGGTCTGAGGATAGACGGGAGGATGCATCAACAGACGACTGATCTGCTCGCAGACGAACGGCTAACAGGTACGCTTCGGATGTGCTGAATGCATCTGCTGGGGAGTAGCGGCGTTGTGCGGTTACTTGAGAACTTAACTGGTTGGGCATTCGGCTTTGGGGCCACGTTAGGTTGCGTTAGAGTGCGTCGTATAAACACATATATCCACTCGTTGGGGTTGATATTACTAACTGTTATTCGGGTTGGTTAGGGTTTAATTATTCTTCCGCAATGGGGCGGGCCATGGCTAAATCGTCCGATTTTACACATTTATCTGGATCAGTCGAACACGTTACCTGTCGTTAAAGGGCATTTCAGGGCTCGAATTAAAAGACGAGATAATCGACTTTTCCACGTCCTTATGGTTCCGGAAGACTCTTCATGCCAGTCGTTGGCTCATTCACGCCGGAAAAATTAAATTCGGGTGTGATAAAAGGACTTATAATAATGAATAAAATTTAATATTAAATATCGTCGACTGGAGGTGAGAATCTGGAAGGAGGTGGCCAGTGTGGTGGATTCGAGACGAAACTATCTTAACCAAGGATTTATTACTTTAATTATTAGCGATTAAATATTGTATAATCTACAGAATTAATTAATTTTTTCCCTTTCTCTATAAATCACGGGCGGTATGTAGGACGACGCTATTCGCTAATTATTCATTTTCTCTTAACGCCTTCTTTGTAGGCACAAAGAGCGCTATGGCCTTCTGGCCGTCCGTCTCTGCCTCTCTCAACCCCTGTGCCCGCCTACTCCTATTTGTTTACGGTTTGATAATTCGGTGGGGTGATATATTTTGTGGAAATTATCCTCTGTTGCTGCTAAATGACAACAGTTGGAATGCATTTTTTTCAATTCCGTATTTTTGGATATTTCTGCGATTTCGAAGAACAACTTCAAATCAGATTACATGAAAAATTGGCCAGGCATGTCAAGTAAAAAGGGCCAAAGGTAATGACTGCATTGTGAGAATTGAACAGATGCTTTTTCCAGTTGTTGTTGTTGAACGAACTCGATTTTGTATATTTGCTCTGTTTTCATTAACTTTTTTTTTTCTTTTTTTGATGAAGGGAAGCAGGGGAAAAAAGCTACGTTCAAGTTTCGACTGTTTTTCTGATCATTCGACGAGGAAATTTCACCCTTTGATAAGGAGAAGGTTTCGTGCTATTTGATTAGGCCCACTCCCTTCTTTAATGCAGATCTTCGATTTATGGATATGAGTCCTTTAATGCTTCTTATATTAATGCGAATAAAACATTATCCCTAGACATACCGATATAACTAATTTGTTTCAGTCTAAGATTAATTTTTTATTTTTAATAGAAGCTTTTTGTTATTCTTACTGTTTTCCAAATACACTAACCCATCGAAGGCTTTAAACTGAATGAAGGCTTTAAACTTCGGGCCTTACGCCTGATAAGCACCGTTTTCAGAATAAAACTTTTCAATGCTTCGGTTGTTAATTAATCAACATTAAGCAACTTTTTTGACCTATTCTTCTTAGGTATTCATACAAAAAGCACTATTGATCGTCTCTAGTCATTTCTTTGAATTAATTAATCAAATTGAATCCTCCATTAATAAAAATTTATCATGTTTATTTCGACTTTTATTCGTAGGTAACGCACTGTTTAAAATCATTAGAACAAAACTGTAATTTAAAGATATTTTAGAATGCTATAAATACAGATAAATAGATAATTAGATAGTATGTAGGAAGTAATAGACCGCGGAATAATGGATACGGGAAATTTAATTTGACGATTGTTTAAAAATTTCTTGCGAAACTTCCTTCTATGCAGCAATTTTATAAAGAAAAGGAGAAAAAAAGGGATGAAAAAGTGGAGCGGAGTCGATGTCAAAAAGTCGCATTTCTGCCTGGTTGACATTCGTGTCACCAGGTGGCAGCACCGAGAAAGGCAAGTTATGTACTCTTAAAGCCCTCCATAAGATTTGATAGCTCCTCCCTTAATGGGTTTCTTTGTTAAAAGGCAAAAATAGCCCTTTCTTTCATTCTTTAATGCTATTGAATAACATTTACTGTTGATCCAATTGATTTGAAAAGCCGTCAGACGGAAAAAAAGCGCTTGATGTAATGAAATACAGATTGGAAGAGGGAGGCGCTTTTTTCTACTAATTTTTGTACAACATTTCCCCATTAGCTTCTATATTATTTCCTAGTTATGTTTGTTAAAGGTCCTTCCATTACTGATCGTGGAGAGGGGACAACGCACCGACTGCTTTCTTTCGCTTCTTATGACATTTATTCCCCACCCGCCTCGATAAATACTGGTCCTGTTGCTGTATTGTCCCTCAACATTTAAACTCTACCTCTCCAAAAAATTCCGCTAAACACTTTTTTAAGCATGGCCGCAGCATTCTGAAAAAGGAGAGAAAAAAAAAAGAAATCCTCTTAAAGTAAACCAAGCCAATACGAGAAAAAAAATCCTATTTTTTTCCTAGCGATTCTCTTCTAGATGATTGTGTAGCCTATACAACGCAAAACATTTTCAAATGTCGATACTTTCGAGGGATTTGCCCGAGGAAATCTTTTAAATATCGGAATTAAAATTTATTTTCTCATTTTTTTTTATTTTAATATTTAAAATGTCTTGGGTTCCGAAGACACGAATCATCTAAATTAATTTAATTAAGAAGCTAGTGGAACAGACAAGTTATATAAGGTTCTACGGGGAGAATTTCGCAAGAAATAGAAGAAAAAAAAATATGGTTTGCCTTCTATTACTGCGGGAAAATAACCTAAAATCGTAAAACTTGAAATCGTATAATAATCCCAATATTCGATTCAGGATGTACTCTTCGGGAGGCTGTCCAATAGGGAAATTTTCAATCCAATCACGAAAAAACGTGACCGAAAATAGGCGAGGCCTTCGGATTAGGTGAATTGAGGAAAGTCTGGATTTCCTCGGAACACGACGACGGCAGAAGAGAGCGATAGATGCCCCTAATACCGGATAATAAGCGTGTTTTACAATTGCAAACAGGCGATTCTACCGATTGTTTAACATGACGGCAACGGGGAGCAGGAAGTCAATAAAACAGGAAAATACACAAATTATTGTATCTTTATTAAACTGCTAAAAACTGTAATTTAAATTTCCTGTCTATTAATAGGATTCAATGTCGAGCCAAGCATTTTCGTGACGAAGCTTGTTATTATTTAATTAATTCGTGCATTTTGTTTAAATTCCCTCTCTTTGTAACTGGAAGTAGATTGCACAACATTTGTTGATGTCTGCTAAGATATTCTTATTCCTCCGCCTTTCGCTTTTATCAAGCTAGAAATACAAGAAATCATCCATTTTGTATGAATGAAGCTTGTGCATACTTCGCTTGAAATCAAATCAGAATTTTACAAATGTTGTAACTCCTTATACAAGCTTTTTTACTCAGAATTTTCACCGTTTAAGTGGATTCACTTAGTTAAGAAGGGTCAAATATAATTATCGGAGCTTGTATGAGTGGAAAATTTTATTATTAAAATAAAATAACAAGCGGAAAAACAAGGCAAAACATTGATCTGCTGGGAGGATGCGATTACTGCAAAACTATGGAAGGAATTGAATACAAACTATTCTCGCAATTATCATAAGTCTACGATACAGCCATTATCGACAATTATCTAGAATTAATGGCTAAAGTTTTTCTTTCGGGACCGTCCTAATAAACAATAAATTGTAGCTCAACAGCGACCTTTTCATACAAAACAACGCCTCTTCTGTCGCTGCTTGGTTTTCACTCATTAAGTCTCGTTAAAGCGCATTCCCTCTCAGCCTCCATGTCAATTGTCATATCCGTTCACGTGGCCTATCACGTGACATATTCTCCGCATTCGACTTAAACAATTGCATAATTACTCTTTAAATAATAAACCTCTTTCTGCAATAATGCAGCCGAACTTCAAAGTAATGGAATCCCCATTTAATTAAATATGTGGATGACCCTATATTCACTAATTGAGGAAACAGTTTTTATGAAAAGGGCATTCTTAGTATCGAGGTAGATATTTCCATTCGATGAATAAAAGAGGGTCGAATCGCGGTTGCCTCAACCCCTACAAGGATCTCGTAGATGGAAAATAGCCATCAGAAACTATCACCTAAAGAAAGGTAGTTTTTAATCTAAACTTGTCTTTCTTTTTTGCAATTTTCTTCTTAATAAGATAAGCTTAATTTGTTTTCCATTTACGTAGAAAAAGGTTAAGTGCTATATCTTTCTCAGATTACGCCTCTCATTTGATCGAATAAGTTAGAAAGCCTAAATGACGAAACCTGCGATTGAGGGGGAGGGGGTGGCACAATGCCAAATGGAAACTCTCACAACTGGCCATTAGCGCATTTGGAGTGAAGTGAATTGAATCAACTTTAATTGTTTCTGGATGTCTGGAGATCGTACCTGAATATCTGGACATTTATAAGTTATGGCTCTTACCAAGTCGGACGAAAACCGTCCGGTTATCGGTTGGAGATGATTCAAAATTCCAAAAGTTTTGCAGAAATTAATATCAATTTAAGTTCGAAGAGGTTTATGACCTTATGATTGTCGACGGCAACGAGATTTATCAATTAAACAAGTACGCGGAGACCGCATCAGATCTATTTCTTATCCAAAAAAACATTCGCCATAATTTTCTCGATTTAATAACGATGTCAGCAATCAACTTTTTAGCTTCGACGAATTTCGGAAATCTTTAAGTTTTTCCTCCTTCATTCCCACTTTCCGAAGATAAAAGGTGGAGGGGGAAAGAAATATCAAATGCGACAGCAACGTATTAATGAAATTTCAAACCAAGAAAATTCGATGCTTTGTCAAGATGACAAGCAGAAGGAGAAACAATTAGTTCGTCTCCGAAGCAAATAGGGAAAAAAATCTGAAATATCTCTATTGAAATAGTTACCGAACGAAGACGACAATAAAGAATCTGATAGCTCGGCAAATTGCGCTGCACTTTTGCTGAAGTGGAGAAAGAAAAAGAGCAAAAAAATCACAATGGCTGAAAGGACTGTGACTTTATACGCGTCTACAATAGCTGTGTAAACACATGACAATGAACGAATGAATGAATGGGGTTTTATTTAAAGAGACGGATATGGAAATCGATGCAGAGCACAATCGATTCGATCGTCCCAAAAAAAAGCAATTTGTCTTTCATTGTTCCTTCTTTTTTGCTCCTCTCTGCATCCTCCGATGTTATCGCCAACACTTCGGTGTACGGATTCCAAAAAACAATACCCAACTTAAAATAATTTCCTTTTTCCCTTACTCGCTTTTTTTTTCGTGTCCTCTCCTAGGAGAGCAACACGTGTGCTATAGAAAAACGAGAGAATAAAGAAACACGCTCGACGCATTCTCATATTTACGAACAATTTAAAATATATTTTCGGTGACTCCTTCTCGATAAACAGTCGAATTCTCTTAATATGATAAACACACTCCATCCATTCCTACAACTTCGAAGCCTTTACAAACTCCAGACATACATCTCAAGGGTTAATTTATATAACCTAAGACTAATTTATTATTAATCAAATAGCTTAGCCACTTCTCCAAATGACCCATAAACGATCCTAAATTGTTTTTGCTTCCAAGGGGAAAAAACTATTTGTACAATAAACTACAACTAGCACGAGATTTATGAATAGGCAATAGGATTATCGATAATTGACTTCTTATTATAGTAGTCGATACCGAAAATAAGCCTCAAACGAATGTTGTACACGAAACAGAATGCGTACAGTGTCTCTAGCGTTACTAATGTACGACCAATGTCGAGATAAATAAAAGCAGGATGCTATCGTTACGATTGTTACCATCGCATGGTTGGGCGTCGGAGGAAGTGAATTAAGAATAAGCTGGTTGGACTCGCAATTTACTTTTACAGACATGAAGGGGTCGTGGTTGTCGACACAATCGATCGCTTTCCAAACATCTAACTAGTAATAAATACTATTATGTAATTGTAAATATGCCGGATGTAGAACTCATTTGCTTTATTATCACTTGACACAAACGACAAAGAGTTTCGGCATATAAGAGACACGTTACGCCTCACTGGACACAATAGCTTGCCGTAGTTTGTAAATTATAAAGTCAATCGAAAGACAACTTAGGCCTATCTCGTCCTAATTTTCTAAATTTTAAATCACGATTTACAATACGTCATCGGGATTTCGCAGAATGGCAAAATTCTCTATTATGCTATGGCATATACAGAGAGAATCACACAGACTTATATTTATTTATCTTCTAAGTGTAAATATTTCACGAGAATAAATAAATTTTGAGAAATGGCAAAACGAGTTTATTTTTTTATAAAAGTTTTCAATTGCTTCGATTATGAGTGATGTAGGAATTATGAAAAACTTCCCCGAAAACATATCGAAATCGAAAGAAGAAAATTTCATGGGGAATAACCTATAAAAGTTTTCTTAACGATTTCGATTTCCGCGTAAAAAATAAATGAATTCATATTTATATCTGCGTAATGAATATAACTTTAGCGTGTCAATAGAATGAATAGAATATAATTTCGTAGGGAAAGAGAGAAGAATTTCATTTAGAAAATAGTGATTCTTTATTAGAATAAACGTTAATATTTTCACCTCTTTATTTAATTAAATCTACGATCCGCGAAACCATCCCCTATCGATTTCCATCGTTTACTTAAATTCGTCTCGTATATTTAACACAGTTTTTTTATTCTATAAACAAACAAATAAATAAAGAGCTCATTAGAATGGAGAACAAGATACAAACAATTCAGAAATATAAAACAATAGCTTAATACTAGGCCAAATCTTGTTTACCGAAGAAATAATCAGTCGACAACGATTATCAATCACGATATCCTTTTTAAAAGCCGTTTATCAATCACGATTTGCCTTTAAGACTCCTATTATAATACTTTTCGCAAATAAATAATGTTTATATTCTAGGAAATAAAGAAAGAATTATCAATTCACTCTTTATTTCTTAGATAAGGAAGATAAAAATCATTTCACCATTTTAAGAGAAATTCATTTGTAGATAATAATAATTGAAATTTTTAAAGGATTTCATTAACACATCCGATGAAAAATTATCGTCCAAAAATAGTGAAATGCTATTTTTAAAAAAGCACTTATGAATTTTATCGAGGTGATAAAGAATAGGCCTATTATCCAAAGAGGAGTTGATCTATGCCCGGTACGTGGTCTTCTCCTTCAATTACAGTATTCTATCCACTAACAACAGTCGTTTGTATAACAAACTAAAAGTAAATAAAATATCACGGCTATTGGAATATTTTTTGAAAGAAGAGTTCTCTTTTTTTTTCATCAATCTCGGTAATTATTCATTATCCTTTCAAAAGAAATATATGAACTTCTATTTTTAATATACGTATAAATCTTATTTTCGACACAGATAACATTCAAGTCGTTTTCTCACACGAGAAATTCATTAATATATAAAACACCTACTCTATGAAATATAGAAAAACGCCTGGAGGAACGTAGATTCAATTTATTCGGATTCGTTTCTCGTACGATTCGTTAATCGAATCGAAACTTATTCCTTTTCTCCAAACTCTTCGGGAATAGTTAAGTGAAACAATTTAACTAAAAATCGAGCCCAAATGCTGAAATTTACTTCATATAGACGTAGTTAGAATAAGGTCCTATTCGTTTAGGCTATGAGATTTTTAATTGGATAAAATTCTTCGAGAACAAATTGACTTAATTAATGGGATTTTGATTAGGAATCTCGCTTAAGTATGATGTCGAGGACATCTGTTTTAGCTTGGTTTTTTCCGAGAATGTATTTTTAAGTCGATCCCCGCAGGAAGTTTTAAAGGCAGAGAAAGAGAGAGAGTTTCTCTTTAGAATGGCCGAATCCCGATACAGATTTGTGAAAGATCGGGCATCAATTCCCTTAAGCGCAGTCGAAACGAGAGAGAGATTTTTGTAGATTACTCCGGAAACAAGTGTAACTAACTGAAAGTTTGTTGTAAAATGTAGAAATATAACGGAGAGATATTAGTTTTAATTCCAACCTTTTTTATTAGTAACTGAAAAATGAATTGCGGGAAACGCGTCCCGCATGCATTGTTTCCTTATCTATTAAACTCTAATTGCTCGCGTGCTCTTTAAAAATTAAAACGTTGATTAGCGCAATCTGGAGAATTAATTATCAAAAGTTTTTAATTCATTATTAATTTGGTTTGCAAATTTTCTCGAAATTTCTAAAGGCTTAAATTAGAGCCGGTGGGGAAAATATTAACTTTACACAGCTTTTTAAGCTGATGACGTCAGACTTTTTGCTAGTCGGAGTTTATAGACTCTGCCTCGATGATGGCCGTACCATTCGCTTCTTCTTAATTTCGCCACGTCGCATTTCCCAACTGGTGGATCGCGAACCACCTCCCGGGTAATGCCGCTTCTAAAAAGAAGCTTTTAAAAAAACTTGCAAGGAACGGAAAGTTTATGTCGAAATGAATTATGGCTTTAGAATAAACGTTGACTGGGAATTAAGACGATGGCGCGAACCTCGGGTTGAGAGAAGCCTCATTTTACATTCTACTGATAAGGCGAGTTAATAAAGGTAAACGGAAGATTGTGGAACCCGTCGTCCAAAATGGGCGGAAAGAAATTGCCGAGCAGCGATAGAGTTGGCAGAGTGGGGTTAAGAGAAGGAAGTAAGAATGGCGAATCGGTATCAATTAAGTATAAGGTGATGTCTGGTCGTCAATCTTTTTCCCGAGAGAAATTCGATTTAAGCGCCACACCGAAGCATTCGTTTCAATTTTTGCGTCCTGATGGCAACGGTCCAACTTTTAGGCGGGACCTAATCTGTGAGAGTAAGACAATAGCCGACCGGGAAAATTAAGACAAAATTAGCACGTAATAAGAACACAATTTAATTATGTCCCCGCTTGGTTTTCGACTCGAACGGAATACAATTCAGGATTTCGTGAATATTAGATGAAAATTTTTCCCCGTCGACCACTTCGCTCAAAGCCATGCAATTTGTGTTTGGGATACTTCTCCAAAACTCTCTCGCTCCATCTCTTGACCTTTTCGCTCTTTAAGCTTCGGTCTGATGGAAATACGCTGCTTGGTCACGTGACCCAAAGCCTCGATAAGGCTTTGGCAATTTCCTTCAATTAGTCTTCTTCTCGACAAATAACAGCAATTAGACCAAGACGCAGAAACTTTCTCCGCAAACTTTTAAGTTGATAACTTTAGCATTTACTCTTCTCTTTGTCTTTTCCCTAGCATAATACATGAGAAATGTTCGAATCCTTTTTCACTTATTTTCTCCCATTTCCTCCATACTTTTATATCTTTCTC
This sequence comes from Centruroides sculpturatus, assembly GCF_000671375.1. Taxonomy (NCBI): domain Eukaryota; kingdom Metazoa; phylum Arthropoda; class Arachnida; order Scorpiones; family Buthidae; genus Centruroides; species Centruroides sculpturatus. Next base: position 844,971 of record NW_019384386.1, on the reverse strand, counting down.
TTATTTGAAATTTTAACGCTAATATTATATTATCTCCCGTTTTCTTTTTACAATTAAATTGTTTTGTCCGAAAAGATTTTCTGCCGTGGTTACGATAAGTTTTCTGTTTCTTAGCAAAAAAGTTATAAAGAACACTTCCACTTCCTCGTATGGAAAAAAACATTGTAATTACGCGAAATATTCCAAATATTTTAAGAAATTAATTATAACCTTTCTCCTACGGATCTATTTTTCGCTAAACTGTCTTAAAACTTTTTGTAAGAAATTTCCTGTTTAAACTTCAAATTTTAGGTCAGGAGTGTTGTAAAAAATTTCACGCCACAGTCGAAAGGTTTAGGATAAAAGGTTAACAATGAAAATTATCTTTGTTTTTTCATTTTAAGGAAGGATTGATTCTCACTCCGCAAATCCCAACCTTCCCTCTGGCTCCATCTGGCGAACGGATATCCAATTAATTTTTTTTTTACCCCGAATTGTAAGATCGAAAATAAAGATGAGCCGACCAGAATTTTAATATGGAAAGAAATTTAAAAAGCGATCGAACGATCCTGTGAGACTTTGGACTTTCACACCGGGAGAAGGAAAAAAATTTATAAGATACGAGACAATGGAGAAAATCAATTAAGGGAATGTTCTTCTTCACTTAACAAAGCAACTAATTGGTTTGTTTAAGAACAAACCGTGGGATTGGAACCCTCGACTTTGTTAGTTTCTATGCCGAAATTTATTTTCTTTTTCGATCTCACGAAAGACGATACGCGGAAGTTGCCCGAAGATATACTTAAATTAATAGACTATATTGCTTTCTTCTTAGGGAAGAACAAATCCCCAAAGTGGTTTCTTTTTTACAATTGAGAAATTCGAGAGACGATCGTCGAACCTATCGAAATATCTAACTTCTTCCTATAACATCTTTTATACTAAGAGGGAGATCTTCTCGATCTTTATTCAGTTGCAGATTACGAGGTTTAGAATTTCCACAACTGAAAACCTACAGTTTTAAGATCTTTTCCACGTAAATACGAAAATCTATTTAAGAACGTGCGATTAGCAGCGATACTTGCTAACAGTGATGCTCGGATACAAATTTCCAAATAGCGCCATACTATTTATTTATTTATTTTTCGGAAAATAATAAATAAATTAATTAATAATCTACAATTTCAACATTAAATTAAAAATAAATCACTATTTAATATGTTAATTTAAAGCTTAATTTCGATTCCGAAGTGCACAAAAAAAAATAGCATTTTATTAATAATTTATAACAATAAATATAATAAAAATATATATTAAAACGGCATTTTCAAATTTCCTCTTGTGTTTATATTATTATTTACATTTAATTATTAAAACAATTAAAAATTCTTACCCCCGTTTATGGCACGTGTTTAGTACATTAAAGTATCTGCGTATGGCTTACGGTTTCAAAACCTTAATTTTAACGTAAATAATTTGAAAACGATAAATTGATATCTCGAAATATTCCCTAAAGAGGTATCTATTATTTAGAAATTCATTCCCGACTACAGATTATGAATTTGCTCCCGATTACAACGTATTAAAAAAAAAGGGATAAACAATTAAAGAGTATTGGAATGCGATATAGGTCATTAAACTAAATATACTTAAATTAAATAATAGCATATATCACAACATTAAAGCCAGTTACTTAGTCTTAATACGGGCGCAGAAGTCTTAACGGAACTTCAAGGAATCTCTATTTTTAAATCAATATTACAAAATTTTATAATACGAAATTTTAAAACAGGTTTCGGTATTAATTAATTAGTTTTTAGCTTTAATTCGTGGTGTTTTTCTAGCTAAGATATAATGAAATGGGTGTTTAGACGAACGGGAGGAGTGCCATTCCGATAACGAAAGATGGCGTAATTAATCGGTGGACGAGTTTAGTATAAAAGTGAAAGATTAAAGACTTGTGCTAACACTCGGCCATTTTTCCATTTTTATTCCACCAAACAACAATATGGCGTTTATTAGCTCTTACGTGTTAGGCTTTGGCCAGACAATAGTCTTTTCCTCCTTCTCCAGTAGAATATAAATGACGTTTATTGACGTCGACATCCCGTGCTGTTTTTCTGTTCCCGACTTTTTTCGGTCGTCGTCCTCCCGCAGTCCGTTTTCCCATCTGCATACGTTTTTCTTCGCATTCCGGGTGTTATCGAAGCGGATGCTGTATTCATACACATTCATATCTCTTTTTGGTGGTCGTTCTGTAAGCAACGCGTGCTCAGCCGACGAGAAACGTTACTTAGAAAAAGTCCGGCTGTAATAAACATGCTAATGAGAAGAAATCGACAATGACGGGGAGAAGAGACGCGGAGTCTCCCGAAAATAGCACGAATTTCTCTCGCTCTTCTCGTACAAGGCAGTCGCGTGATGCCCGAAAAAAAAAAAAAAAAAAGACATTGGTGTGACGTCGATGCACGCCCTGAAATTGACCATCTCCGGGCCCAAATCGACTATTTGTGTAAACATCATTCTGCCGGATACACGAAACGGGACAATCCGCTTTAATTTAAATATCTTATCTCTGGTTGGAAAAACATTTTGTACGGATTTATTACCGTTTTGTCGAATTTGGGCTTACGTACCTCGTATATTCTCCTGGCTACCGATCGATAACCGAGAACTGCGAAATGTATCACACAGATCGTTTCGTCGAACACCCAATTGACTGCTAATTTTCGATTGATCCCTAACGTTCGGTTCCTCCCGTTCTTAGAATAGCATTTCTTTCTTTTTTTGACTGATGTAATTCGACTATTCTGCATATTTACCATTTCTAAATGAAGGAAGAGCTCTTTTTCTGTTAAAAAAATCACGTTTTTTTCGAGTGTTATAAAACTTTATTTAACCATTTAACACATCTCGGTATATATGTATTTAGGGCCAAAATCGTAATCACGTGATCGAAACCGCTTAAAGAAAGCCCAGGCGTGCGTTAGAAGTGAAATAGACCATCACGCGCTCATCGCCTGCAAAGCCCGACACGAGACGTTACACGCGCTAAAAATCGACAGTTCACGCGGTGCAAAACACGTGATGGCGTGTGAAAGCGAAAGCAAAAAAGAAAAAAGGACTGACGGGAAAAGTCCGTTCTTCTCTGTAAGGGCTTAAGGGAAAACCGATGCGCAGTTTACGGCTGTAAAAGAGTCTGCCAGTTTCGATGTGTGCAGGTGGTCCTCTCGGTATACAAAGTGGAGCGGTCGATAGAAAACAACATATCGAACGCCGCCGGGGCGTCGTCTAATTACACGGATAGTGCCATTAACCAGAGATTTACACGTCAGTCCCGTTACTATGGGGCCGCGCTACGTCACCGTCTGACAAGCCGCTCGATTTGAAAATGACGTCACGAAAGTGATCGGTAACGACTCCGATAGACTAACGTAGAATGATGGCTTCCGGAATTGACATCATTCAATTTGTTTGGGTAAACAATGGTTCTTGATTTTGTCCGAGACTTATAAGATCTAATCGAATTTCTGTCGATTTAAAACGTAATTTATGAGCCGGTGTGGTTCTCCTAGGACCGAACTTCCCGGTAATTGTTCCATTTTGTAACACGTCCTCACCTACAGGTAATTGGTTAAAAATAGCTGCAAATTTTAAAGTTTTCCTTTCTTGTAACTTTCTCAGAAGACCACAGAAATCTAATTTCCGATCGAATTTGAGTGGAGTGTAGGATTAAAACAAACGAAATCCGGTTTGGGAGTGAAGCGCGCTAAGATTCCCAATAAATTTACGATAAAATATAGAAAGAATACCTTTATCTGAGAGATTTAGCTTGATCTTGAGATTATTTACTAAACTACTGAAAATATTTTAAAACACGGCTTTATTTCAGTGTAAAATGCATTCGATACAAAATTGACTAAAATTCTTATAATTGCAGAATAATCCATGGTATAATGACGAATTATTATGTATTTAAAAGCATGTTTTAACCCCTTTATTATTCGGAAATACTTCTAAAATCAGTTCTGTAGTACTGAATTAAAGAAAAGAAAAAGAAAATCCGGATAGGTCTAATCAACATCAACGTAAATCAAGTCAAATCGACTGGAAGTATTTTCCAAAATGTTTACTACATTTATTCTAGAAGCACTATACAATCACAAAATGCCACTTTAATTCGGTTGCCGGTAGGCATATCATGGGTGCAATTTTGAAGCTATACTAAATAAGTAGACTACAGAATGTAATTATGGGATAATTCACAGTTACATAACTCTGCCGTTCTCTTTCTGGATCTACACTACGGTAGATAATAATGCCTGGGAATCGTGCTCGATGCCGCAATATCTTTGCCGTCTCCTAAACAAGTAACGTGAGCTCCGACTGTTTTTGTGAATTCACACGCGAGGTGCTTAAAGAACTAGAGTGCGTTACACGCTTAACACACAGGGAGGAATGCGCTCTGGGACAGTTACGTCGCAATGACTCGGACAGTCTATCCGTGATGACCTTCGACCCCGCAGTCAATCAACATCAACACGTTCGTATGTGTTAAGGGTAGAGATTCACACGGAAGAAGTAGCGTCAGATTGTCAGTCCTGTCGTGTATAGACGGGGAGGTCGGATCATCCCGATAAGAACTTTTTTTATTTTTATTCTGACAAAAATGCTCACCTCACGTGTCATTGAATTTTATTATGATTACATTGGAGTCTTTCGATTCTTCTTCGTCTATTATATTTACGCACGTCGAAGGTGCACGCGGAAGAAGGAAACGAACACCTAGAAGATCCTTTGTGGAAAAATTTTCTAATGTGTGAGGTGGTTATCACGCTTGTTATAATTGCTGGATACGCGTACGAATTGAGGCCTAAATCTTCACGTATACCCCAACACGCATATATTTAAAGAGTTGTCACGTATTGTCTTTGGGACGGAAGGTCACGGTTTTATTCTGCCTACAATTTTTGTTTAGAGATAAAGAAAAGTGGAGAAAATAATACCGGAGCTCGAGATTTAACCTTTAAAGAAACTTTATTCTCTCGAAGGACAATAAGATTTGTAGATTGGGTGTTATTGGCCTTACTTCTACCAAACCAAGGCAGGAGACCTCTAATCTCTCTCCATTGATCCTGGCAAATGATTTTAACTTACAGATTTATGAAACCGTGGTCGCTTTTATTCCGACGATCTCGGACTGAGGATTCATCTTTCGGTTTGACCGGTCGAAAACGGCTAAATCTTTCCTCTTATCCTAGTCTTTAAGAGCCAAAGAAAAACATTTCGTTTAGTCCGGATTTCGAACAAAAGAAATTTTCTTTACAGTTATACAATATAATAAATCAGGTGACCCTCAGTCCATGATATTTTATTCTTAAACACATTGACGTAAATTAAAATAATCTTCTTATAATGAATCGCTCGACAATTTTACTTGAAATTTTTCTCCTATTGCCGCCAGTTTAAATAGTTTTTGATAAAGATACTACTCTCTAACTTTTCAGTAATTTGGATTATCATACGCATTCACTGAGACAACAACTGCCCTTGTCATTTCTTATATTGTACAGTGGAACGTAATAAACAACCATTAACTTGTACAGTTAAAATATCGAAAACTGAAGAAATCAGTGTGTATCGAGCGAGTATTAGGATCCGACTTCTCCAACGTAGACGATAACAATACTAAGCTTAAGAAATGTAAACGGGAAGACGATCAGACTCCCTTAAGTAAGTGAATATGCCGAGCAGATGGGAAGAGTTGGAAGTGGGAAGGGAGCAGCGTGGATAGAAGAGCAGTGGCCCGCATCCCTGGTCTGGAAATTTAGTTTAAATCGGAATTCATTCGGTAAACAAAGTCCGAGGCGATTCCGTCTTACTAAAATCTTGATTGCCTCTTTACGGACTCGGCTCTATTAAATAAATAAAATTCATTTATTTAATGTTTTATTCCTTGGCAGATAATCGTTACGGACAGAATGAATTATTGGGCCATCCAGTCGGCAATCGACGGTCTCCGCATGCTCGGGCCGGCCACCTGGCCCGGGGTTGGCTCTTCTGTAGTCTAGGAGGTGGCCGAGAGCCTACCTAGGCAGGCGGCAAATTAATGTCGGGCCGAGTCAAAGCCCCGACTAAACGAGGTAATATTTCATCCGAGTGCGCATGACGCCTACGTTGAAAATTCGGCCCTCTGCATCTCTGACTAGGGAAATCCGAGATCAGAATTCGGTTCAGACTAATCGGACCGAGACCGACTTTAATTAATAGGATGCTGCCGAGCTATTAAGTTACTGCCTATTTCTCGATCCAATAATTTGGTTCGAATTGTTTTCGGCAGTCATTCGGATCCTATTTTTTCCAGTTTTCCAGACTCTCTTAGAAAGACTAGGACTTCGAGTCGACTGAGAGACTTTGGAGAGCCTCGAGAAAAACACTCTTTTGAAATATCTTGAGTTGGTGTTGGAAATGTCCGATTAACTTATTTAAGTTAACACAAAACGCGAAATTAAAATTCCACGGACTACCATACCGAATGCGGGTCTAATGGCTGGTTGAGAAAGCGGACGAAGCAGTTATTGCGCAAAGAAAGGCATTAAGAGGAAGAAAAAGGCTTTGAGAAGATTTTTGGACGGAATGGAGTGGAGTGAATCAATTTTGACAGCTCCGTCGGTCCGACGATTCCTCGACTCCGTCTTTCTTCCCCTTCGCGACCGGATCTTCCGCCTCGGTGACGTCACGGCACTTCCGGTCTGTACAGTAATTATTTCTGCCTGCCGGAGCGTTATAGCCACAAGTTTTCTGTTTTAATTGCTGTTTTAGGACCTCTAATGCGAGAAATATTAGGAGGGACTCGTCGTCCGCTGACGCGACGCCAAAACAAAACAGCAGATGCCCTCAGGTATGCGTCGTAAACTCGATGAACGTAATTGCGGTTGCTCCGCCACCCGTGCTATGTTTTCAACCCCCACCGGGAAAAATTCGCTTTTAAAAACTTTGTAATGCCAGTTTGGAGAATTCCCGCGTTTGGTCAATTATTGCGTTAAAAAGAAAGGAGATTCGTTACGGTTACGGCTCTCGTTATTCTCAGTTTACTCGCATTGTTACAGACGTAAACTGTTAATAACGCGTTCTGTGCAAAGTAATGAAACTAGCTTAGTCACGTGGTCGTCGAATGCCGCCGCCATGGTCGGTCACCTCTCCTCTACTGCAGGGTGCTGTTGCCTTTGGTCGCTGCAGCTTTTCAATTTCACGCGGGCAATAATGATATTGACAAAAATGCGAACACGTGTTTTAATCTTTCTGGTTTCAGGAAATCGGATACCGGCTTTCCTCCATTGACGGATATCTGGCGTCTAAACTTTGACGTGGCAGGAAGTCACGTCAGAGCTAAAGTGACAATGGATGTCTCTGGTGTTAGAGCGAAACCTTTTGTTTGTTTCCATCCGTCTTCGATGTCGTTGAATGCATTAGACTGAAGGATTTAACTTTAGAGCTACGATAACAACAATTCGCTTTGTGAACCTTTTCTCCTTCTGATATGAATTGAATGTATCGAGTTTGGCATAGAAATTGCATGCAACAAGACCGGAACCTATCTTTAAAGAATTCTTCCAACTTTTCAATCGATTGTTGGTCAAACAACCCATAAAACTATCGAAAGTTACAGAATTTTCATGCAACTGAATTCTGTTAAATTGCTCTCGATCTTATCTTAAAAATCTATAACAGTTATTTTCATTTCAAAATAAAATAAAAACGCAAAATGATTTAATTATTCAATTTTCTCAAAGAATATTCGAAATATTAGTAGATTAGACTTGGATTATAATGCTCAATAAAAATAATCCACGCCTGATCCAGTCTTATCATCGCCACAACAGAGAAGTTCTGGTGCGCCACTCAAAACACCTAATTAGTGTATTGATATTTACCTGTTGAAATAAAAATTATGTATGTATACTTGTCTATTTTATATTAAAAATGATTGCATTTGAATAACTCGCGAAACATTTTGATCTCTTTTTTGGCGCTTTGCATCACCGCGCGGCTCGATCGTCTCTAGAATCTGCTCTGAAAATAATATAACGGTTTAATTGAATATCCTCATAACCAATTAGAGACATTCTTTTAATAGGGACAGATATATATGAAAAATCAAAAAGTCTCCGCGCTTTAAAACTTCTGGGAAGACGAAGATGCGGCTCCATTCCGAAGGGATGATTCACGAAAGAACAATTCGGAGGGAGACGTCGGACGATCTCTTCTCTTGCGATGGTATTTGAATTAAAATAATTTCATTTAGTATAGACTGCGGCCGGCAAAAAAAAAATTAATTTGGATGGAAAAGGATGTCGTTGCTCTGTACGTCGTAGGAGTAGCAAACTCTTATATCGAGCTTATTACGAGGCCGTAACGTTACACACAATTAATTATTGTATGGAAAGATATCAGTAAACTACACCTCTTCCATCATGATCTGCCAAATCTGCTCCTCACCTCTTCTACACGCTGTCAAGTGGTTTGTTACACGAGTAGCATGTTAGAGGTAGCATGTCGATACGCCCCCTATCGGAGGTCGAAGTCATTGTCGTCGAGCGCCATCTGTCGTGTCGTGTTGTGGCTTAGGATCGTGTTTGTTGATTAGCGTTTCGGGCAATTACGTCTTGTCGCGCCATTAGTCACTAGGCCGTAACACTTTAGGCTCCCAGAACAATGATATCGCGTGAGTCAGATTAGTTTTAAAATATTTTCCTCCGAAATCTGTTGTACGAAAAACGAAAAAGTCCGGTTCAGAAATTCAACATTTGCTAAAGCGAAATAATGCTATCACGCGTGACAACGTTCGTGACGTAGCATTTTCTGAGTGCCGGTCCTATCTCTTAATAGTTCCTAAGACGGTGGGTGATGTGTCACGTGATCTCTTAATTACCAAACCATCGGGCCGAACAGCCTTTTGCACGATACATTTTCACTTTTTATTAATGATAAGTCGATATCCAAAACTTTGCACGGAAAACCAGTTTTAAAATATTCCGTGGAAGCGAGGGGGAATATTTTCCATCTGACGTTCCCACGCTTATATTTGCATCTGGTGCGAAGCTACCGACGAAACTCGGAAGCTCGGATACGCCGCTCACTTCCATAGGGTCAACTTCCGTAACGTCACGACATTCCATTTTTTTTTTCTTTTTTTCTTCTTACGATAAAGACTCGAACCCCTACTCTAACTAGAGATGTGCATTCGATAAATGACTCGAGCGGCCACCTAAATCTCACCGACGAGATCCGAATGCGAGTGGAAAAGATAAATTATTCGGGAAAGCTATTAATTGTGGCCGGATGACGAAGGATAAAATAAATTTAGAATATGATTTCAATAGAAATAAAGATGCTATCTGAGAACAAGCTTTTTCGTTCCTTTAATTTGGCAATCCGATCCGAAGGCCGTAAATAAAAAAAGGGAAGATGAGTTTTTATTCCAGTCGATACACGCGTTAAGGACGAATCCATTTTTAGAAACTGTGATGAATGATCGTCTCTAGTGATGAATGGATCCCCGAAGGGTTGTCCGTTTGCCATCTCATCCAACGTTATAGGGCCTAATTCGCTAGTCAGGTGCTATGGCTAGACTTTTACAAAGGCTTTCTTAAATTTATAAATATTTTAGTATCAAGATTAGAAAGACCCGTATATAAAAACGCCCGTACTTATTAGATTTACTCGCTCTTTGCATTAGAAATATTCAATTGGAATATTCTTTTGCTGATCTTTTCGAAGATCTGTCGTGTAAAAAACAAGCAAAGAAACTAAGATGCAAGATGAAAGAATATTTTATCCGTCCGGAAAATGAAGAAAAAGTTTAATACGGTAATTTCTGTAAGGCTGACAGACTAAACAAACCGTGCTTCATTCTTGGCAAGTTCATCACGAGCCGAATTCCGTCTTGCCAATTCCACTACCTTGACCTCCGACCCTGGAAGTCTAGTAGGATGAGACAAAGGGCCGACAAATAAAGTCGATGTCTGTCGGCAGAACTTTACGATCGAGACGCGTTCTTTCAACATGTCAACCCCCTTAAGGACAGTCACCTGTGCCCCATCCCTTTGTTTCAATCCACCGATACATCACATACTTAGGTATTAACGTGTCTCGTCATTGCTCGGCGTTTCGTTAACTGCGAGTCGTGTTTTATAGCCGCGCTTTGGAATTCCCTTCTTTATCTCAACTATTTTTTTTATACTCCTCTTTGATTTACAGCCACCAGAGGGCGTAGCCAGCCGGATGTTTGAGATTTTGAATTAATTCCCGTTTCGACCGGCAGATGGAGTAATTCGATTTATATTTGGAAAGCCAAGTTAAACCGTCGGTCACGTGACCGATAGCTCGACATTGACCGATTTACGACGGAATTTTTTACGGCACCGATATTCATTAAAGGAAAAGTGAAGGACGGAAGTGGAGGGGAAAAAAGAGGAGTAGCGGAAGAAGAGTTGTTTTAATTACTGGACAGAGCTGGATTCGGTTGCTAGGCAACAAGAGGGTGCGCGTGCAATGGATCCACTGAAGCGGAAGAAACTCTAGAGGGACTAATGAAAGGAAGAGTCGAGGCAAATATGCGACGTTTCTGCTTTCTCTTTCTACTCTTACTGTTATATTCCTGTTTAATTGCGACGTTCCAACGTCCGGGCCAGATTTATGTCTGGAGGTATGCAAAATAGTCTGCTTGGGGGTACGAAGGGGAAGCTGTTTTCTCGGCTTCTTTTCCCAATTCTAGCCGGCCACGTTGTTTCGAAAACACTTCTTCTCCTGTTAAAAGCCAATAATTAATTAAATTTGGACGCCTTTCTGACCAACTCGCCGCTTCCACTCGTTCTTCCCAACTATAACTATTATCGTTCCCAACGCTATAAAAGTCACAACAAGGCGTTTTATTAGCGCCATCTAACGAATACATAATATATTAAATTATTTAAATCCGAAATATTTTATCTATTAAAATTAACCATTTAATAAAGCGATTAATTAGAAAATTTCAACAAAACAAATTTTTTTCGATTTTTATAAATTATGTAAACGTATTTTTAAACGGAAAAAATTTCGACCTCACGAAATCTCTTCCAGCGAAAGCCAAACGTTTGTTTAATCTCGTATCTGATAAGAGGAAAGGATTAACTTTATTCCGAATCTTTTCTCGATTTAATGGTCCCAGAGGATGTTTTAAAGTTTAATAAATGGATATTCTCGTAAGATAACGAGGATCTTCTCCCACAGCACCCTCTATCGGAAAACAAATGTATTATCTGTCCACATATTTGGCGTCATTCAGATAAGTTATGAAATCAATACAAATAATATATATATAAATATATAGATATATATTTTTTTGTTATAAATAATGAACGTTAAAAATTATATTAAACTTTATACAAATGAAGGTTTTTATTTAACGAGATTTTTCAATTATAAAAAAAGATAGTATTCAATAACTAAAATTACATCATGGACGATGAAATATTATTACCAGTAAATCTTTGGCATTTTTGAAAATCGGATTTGACGGATTCCATGTGTGGGGATTGGGATGGATAAAAGGAACTGTCAGCGACCGATTACACAGTTTAAGTAGATTACAAACAACAAGTCACATGTAGATAAACAGTTTATCCAATACTCGCTTAGGGTTTATAAAGAAACGTTACCGTTTTTTCGGTTCCTATTCTATTGTTTCAAACTTCATTTGTTATAACGCCATCTGTCAGAAAAAGTTAAAAAATTGTCCATATAAAAATTCTAAGCAATTTTAATAGATATAAACACAATTAAATATTATAAAATGTCAAATATAATTAAGAAAAATTACTATTAAAATTATTTTTAAAATGTAATTTTTACTTCACTGTGGCGCCATCTTATGTTAGAAATTTAGATTATAATAAAATATTGAATTTTTTAAAAAATAAATAATTTTTTTTTCAATTATAAAAGTCTGAATAAAACTGAAAATTTTATAAATACATTATATATAGTCTCCATATAATCAATATTCAAAAATCTATATTTTTATTATTCGCTATATCTTGGAAACACGTTTTCGTACGAGATATTTTGTTTTTCGTTTTAGAAAGTAACATAGATTTAATTTATAAACAGTTGACGTTCTAAAGATTTTCTACGTCGCCTCCTGAATAAACAAATCTCCATTCCATCCGCGTTAACCGAATAGCATTTAAGTGATTTTCTATCTCGGTAAGGGTTTCTGAAGCGAGATACAAATCCACGTTTACTTTTTATGAATAATTTTGTTCGAATTTTCGTTCTTTATCTTTTATTCACGTGATCGAATTTCGTCATGGACCGGGGTTACATCTACAATGCTTGAAGGAACGGATTCGGTTTTTGCAAAGCATACCAGAAGTATAACATGCCAAGACCCAATCTAATCCTATTGCATTTTACCCTTCTAATTAGTCTAATACAATTAAAAATCTGTGTATTATGAGTTTAAATAAATAAAATAATAGTCTATATAATTCTCAGTTCAAGTATATTCTAAATTTCAGCCAAATTGTTCAATGTAAAATATGAGACACGAACTACCATAAAACTTACTATGCTTTGTTTTGTATTACAGTAATACCTCGATTTAATGAACTAATTCGGGCGAGGGTGTCCGTTAAATCCGAAAGTCCATTATATAATAAAGTAAATTTTCCTAATTTATATATATTTATTAATAATAATATTGAAATGTAACAAATGAAAGCAAAGAGATTATGAACAAATCACATATAAAGGAAATCAACAAAAAGAGAACTTTACTCAATGTAGTATTATATAAAAAAATTCTAATTAGTCTTAATTTCTATAATATCCATTAAAGATGTTCACAGAATTATAAATACTGTACTAATGTAATAGGTCCTAATAATAAATCGACTCTTTCGGCTCTTTATTCGTTTTAAGAATCATTATTATAAGTATTGTTTCCAAGAATATATGACAGTAATTTGTGTAATAAAAGTATTTTGATACTGTCATTACGTTTTCGGTTAGATTCATAAAAAATGGACCGAATGACCGATTTAGGAAATATGAAGACCGAAATTTCGATCCGAATCCACTGCATTGAAATGCAATTGAGAAACCGATATTCCATGCGATAAATTAATATCTTAAGCCCAATTTAAACGAAATGTAAGCGACCGTAATTAAGCCGATATTCTTGGCTTAATTACGATTCAAATATTCAAACCAAACTCGACCAGTGAAAAGATGATGATAAACTATACATGCCTAGTTTATATATCATTAGCATGCATTTTCTTAGCATCTAATGTATTGGATATTATGGAGTATATTGGAACTCTGCAGGCTTAAATCCTGCAATTCCGTAAGAAAAAATGCATGCGATCCGCCAGTAGCCTACGAAGTTAACTCGCAGTTTGCATCCAGAAATGATTGCTCATCACTACTTTAATTAAAGAATCAGACTCCAGTTCCTTGTAATAAAATTTAATATTTATCTTCAAAATAAATATTTTTAGCTTTAAACTTATAGTAGTGGTAAAATTCAAATCGCTTATATTTTTTAATACAAAAACACTGAACTACATGATAAATCGTTCTAGTGTTTATGGCTTTTTTTCCTTCTGTTCTTTGAGAAAAAAGGGAAACGATTGTATATGTAATTTTTCTTCTTAAGTTAAACAGTATAACAAGTTAAAAATCTTATTTAATTCTTCAAATTTGAAAAGCAATAGGCGTTTGTTGGGTGGTTTACTTGGGGCAAATTCTTCGCTGTTATGAATTTCTGATGCTTCAAAATAAGTTGTCTGAATTGTTCTTGGAACCGTTTTATCTTTTCTCTATAATTGATAACATTCAAAGCCAGTACATTCATTAGTCGTTGCCGGATTACCCAGAAAGGTAGGAAGACACTTTAACCGCTCGGCCATCCGGTCTGTATATTCATTACTTATAATAGCTACTAAGAAATTTAATCTTAACAAAAATATTTACATATTAAACTCTTTTCTACGGTATCATAATTCATACACTTTTTCTGTAGACTTGGAAAAATGCATATGTAAAGACGAGCGGCGTTCGTTATCGCCGCCCGATACCTAATTTTTCGGATAACCGAACCCAGGAAGGGTCTGCGGGTATAAACCACGTTTGTGGATGACGATGGATTTAGACTCGAAACACCTTTACAAATTTTCCCTTCTTCCATTCCTGCCACCGTCTCACGAAGACTTTTTTTTTGTTTTGATATCAACAGTTTATAATTTCACTGCGAGGTTCGGTCGGCGCCGGCCCGGGATGACACGGCTGATGATGTGGACGAAAGGAGTCACTTCTTGAAATATTGAACACTCCGTCGCTCGGCGGTTCTATATTTTTCTTCCCAGTTTCTCGATGATAAGGTCGGGCCGGAATTGATAGACTTATGCGAGCGAATAGAAATATATCGACAATATAGCCTACGATTATGGAAGAAGAGCGGTTTTGAGACGAAAGCTTGGAGAGGCGTGATTTCAGAAGAACGGTGGGAAAAGCGCACTATGACCTTGAGATACGAGTTTATATAAACTTTAGCCTCGGACCGAACAATTTAATTGATGCCTATTCCTTCTCTTCCTTCCCGATTGGTCCCTTCTTTGTCTCCAGGTGGAACGAGATCCAAGAAAGGTCCAATCTCAATATTAACCTGACCAACTCTGGAACTTTTACTCGTATTTATAAAAGTTTTATATTCTCTTCTGTCAAAAGTTCCTATAAGACATCTCGCGATAATTATTTATTGATCGAAATATTTTATAATACTCTGAATTTGCTGTAACATGGTTTTATTTACGAGCAATTTCGACAAAGTTCCATATTTACCAGCCAAAGTTCGCCTTCCCGGTTCGACAAGTGAACTCCGGCCGTCCGACACTTACATCTATTATTTTTATATCGAGTTTCCTTGTGTATATCATACAAGGTAACTCGAAGTAACTCGAAAAATACGCATCTCTCAAAAAACAAATTTGCTTAAACCAAATTCTATCGGTTTCATCAGAGTAAGGCAGAGATATATAAGTAGCAGCAAGTAATTAACAGGGCGCCATTTTCTGGTTCATACAAATAACTGTGCGCAACCATACCAAACATATTGCCATAATAAAATAGGTATTATTATGGCAATATGTTTGAGTGAATTTTTTTCGAATAAAATGTCATATAACATACAAATACAAAACCAACATACAAATAACTGTGCGCAACCATACCAAACATATTGCCATAATAAAATAGGTATTATTATGGCAATATGTTTGAGTGAATTTTTTTCGAATAAAATGTCATATAACATACAAATACAAAACCAACATACAAATAACTGTGCGCAACCATACCAAACATATTGCCATAATAAAATAGGTATTATTATGGCAATATGTTTGAGTGAATTTTTTTCGAATAAAATGTCATATAAACCGCCATTTATTTAAAAATAAAAGAAAACTGTTCATTGGTAATTAACTAATAGGCCTACACTATAATAATATAAGTTGCAGAAATTTTACCAACAGGAAAATAAATTTCCAGTCTACACGACAAAATATAGAAATATCCATCTCCATGTGATGTGAATGTTTTGTAATTATGATTTAAAATAATTATAAAAATCATAATTACACAGAAAATTTTTTTCTAAAAAACTAACGGCAGCAGCATATAGGTCCTACTGTATGCTTTCCTGCATAATTGTCAAGCAATTGAGATGTAACAAATGAAAGCAAAGAGATTATGAACTTTACTCAATCTAGTATTATATAAAAAGTGTTAAATTAGTCATAATTTCTATAACATCCATTTTAGACGTTCACAGAATGTGTTTACGTTTCATAGTCGAGTTAGTGTAGAGTAAGAATTGTTCTGGTTGGACGTGAGAAGTTGGTGTGGTAAGCAATGAACACCTCTCACTAAAATCTGAGTCTGAACTAATTTCAGTGACATACTCAAGTCATGATACGTTTTCATTTTCTGATAAGTGCTTGATTATTTCTACAATCCTTTTCAAAATTATATTTTTGTTAATGTGAGATCTTGGATACCCCCTTTAATTAATTAAAAGTTTATATCAAATCAATAACTTTTAGAAATAATATTTCTGATTTTGATGGAAAAAGTTTAATTTCAAAAACAAAGGAAACTGGTAAAACTCACTTTCTTTTCAACGGAGTACCACATTCTTTCGTTTTTCCCTTATCTTCTAAGATTTGAGTCACCTAACGAACAATCACCCCTCTGTAAATCCCCACTGCATCCTGCTCACGTGGGAAAAATACGATGTGACCATTGGAGGAAAACCTCGAAAAAGGGGATTCTTTGGTATTGTTCGAGGAGTACGCCACAACTTCTACGAGAGGAAAGACGTATTCCATACCGTCTCCCTTAGCCAGGAGTGCGCCTAAATCTCCATAGTAGAGAAGACATATTCCATAGTAGCTCCATATAACCAACGCCCAAATTTGTAGATTCAACTATTTGATAAAGTGCCTCCTTCAAAGTACTAAGAAAAGGAAGAAAAACTGAACAAAAAACAAGATTAATTAAAGAACTTTATCATTGGACAAATATAAAGAGAAGACATCGAAATATAAAGTCAGTGAGGTAGTATGATTCTAAAACGAAGTGTAATCTCTCTCTCTCCGCGAAATAGATAGATTTTATAATTGTAATCTCCAATTTGTCTTATTTTGTTTATTAAATATTCTTTGTTATTTCATTTAAAAAATAGCCTCGTTGTTGACTGAATCAAAAAATTCCTTTTTCACAATTATAATGCAACCTCTCCGTAGAAACAATTAGAAGTAATCGAGTGATAGTCCGCTAACACGCCACCATATAATAACATAAAACCAACATACAAATAACTGTGCNCTATGGCTAGACTTTTACAAAGGCTTTCTTAAATTTATAAATATTTTAGTATCAAGATTAGAAAGACCCGTATATAAAAACGCCCGTACTTATTAGATTTACTCGCTCTTTGCATTAGAAATATTCAATTGGAATATTCTTTTGCTGATCTTTTCGAAGATCTGTCGTGTAAAAAACAAGCAAAGAAACTAAGATGCAAGATGAAAGAATATTTTATCCGTCCGGAAAATGAAGAAAAAGTTTAATACGGTAATTTCTGTAAGGCTGACAGACTAAACAAACCGTGCTTCATTCTTGGCAAGTTCATCACGAGCCGAATTCCGTCTTGCCAATTCCACTACCTTGACCTCCGACCCTGGAAGTCTAGTAGGATGAGACAAAGGGCCGACAAATAAAGTCGATGTCTGTCGGCAGAACTTTACGATCGAGACGCGTTCTTTCAACATGTCAACCCCCTTAAGGACAGTCACCTGTGCCCCATCCCTTTGTTTCAATCCACCGATACATCACATACTTAGGTATTAACGTGTCTCGTCATTGCTCGGCGTTTCGTTAACTGCGAGTCGTGTTTTATAGCCGCGCTTTGGAATTCCCTTCTTTATCTCAACTATTTTTTTTATACTCCTCTTTGATTTACAGCCACCAGAGGGCGTAGCCAGCCGGATGTTTGAGATTTTGAATTAATTCCCGTTTCGACCGGCAGATGGAGTAATTCGATTTATATTTGGAAAGCCAAGTTAAACCGTCGGTCACGTGACCGATAGCTCGACATTGACCGATTTACGACGGAATTTTTTACGGCACCGATATTCATTAAAGGAAAAGTGAAGGACGGAAGTGGAGGGGAAAAAAGAGGAGTAGCGGAAGAAGAGTTGTTTTAATTACTGGACAGAGCTGGATTCGGTTGCTAGGCAACAAGAGGGTGCGCGTGCAATGGATCCACTGAAGCGGAAGAAACTCTAGAGGGACTAATGAAAGGAAGAGTCGAGGCAAATATGCGACGTTTCTGCTTTCTCTTTCTACTCTTACTGTTATATTCCTGTTTAATTGCGACGTTCCAACGTCCGGGCCAGATTTATGTCTGGAGGTATGCAAAATAGTCTGCTTGGGGGTACGAAGGGGAAGCTGTTTTCTCGGCTTCTTTTCCCAATTCTAGCCGGCCACGTTGTTTCGAAAACACTTCTTCTCCTGTTAAAAGCCAATAATTAATTAAATTTGGACGCCTTTCTGACCAACTCGCCGCTTCCACTCGTTCTTCCCAACTATAACTATTATCGTTCCCAACGCTATAAAAGTCACAACAAGGCGTTTTATTAGCGCCATCTAACGAATACATAATATATTAAATTATTTAAATCCGAAATATTTTATCTATTAAAATTAACCATTTAATAAAGCGATTAATTAGAAAATTTCAACAAAACAAATTTTTTTCGATTTTTATAAATTATGTAAACGTATTTTTAAACGGAAAAAATTTCGACCTCACGAAATCTCTTCCAGCGAAAGCCAAACGTTTGTTTAATCTCGTATCTGATAAGAGGAAAGGATTAACTTTATTCCGAATCTTTTCTCGATTTAATGGTCCCAGAGGATGTTTTAAAGTTTAATAAATGGATATTCTCGTAAGATAACGAGGATCTTCTCCCACAGCACCCTCTATCGGAAAACAAATGTATTATCTGTCCACATATTTGGCGTCATTCAGATAAGTTATGAAATCAATACAAATAATATATATATAAATATATAGATATATATTTTTTTGTTATAAATAATGAACGTTAAAAATTATATTAAACTTTATACAAATGAAGGTTTTTATTTAACGAGATTTTTCAGACAATTATAAAAAAAGATAGTATTCAATAACTAAAATTACATCATGGACGATGAAATATTATTACCAGTAAATCTTTGGCATTTTTGAAAATCGGATTTGACGGATTCCATGTGTGGGGATTGGGATGGATAAAAGGAACTGTCAGCGACCGATTACACAGTTTAAGTAGATTACAAACAACAAGTCACATGTAGATAAACAGTTTATCCAATACTCGCTTAGGGTTTATAAAGAAACGTTACCGTTTTTTCGGTTCCTATTCTATTGTTTCAAACTTCATTTGTTAAAACGCCATCTGTCAGAAAAAGTTAAAAAATTGTCCATATAAAAATTCTAAGCAATTTTAATAGATATAAACACAATTAAATATTATAAAATGTCAAATATAATTAAGAAAAATTACTATTAAAATTATTTTTAAAATGTAATTTTTACTTTACTGTGGCGCCATCTTATGTTAGAAATTTAGATTATAATAAAATATTGAATTTTTTAAAAAATAAATAATTTTTTTTTCAATTATAAAAGTCTGAATAAAACTGAAAATTTTATAAATACATTATATATAATCTCCATATAATCAATATTCAAAAATCTATATTTTTATTATTCGCTATATCTTGGAAACACGTTTTCGTACGAGATATTTTGTTTTTCGTTTTAGAAAGTAACATAGATTTAATTTATAAACAGTTGACGTTCTAAAGATTTTCTACGTCGCCTCCTGAATAAACAAATCTCCATTCCATCCGCGTTAACCGAATAGCATTTAAGTGATTTTCTATCTCGGTAAGGGTTTCTGAAGCGAGATACAAATCCACGTTTACTTTTTATGAATAATTTTGTTCGAATTTTCGTTCTTTATCTTTTATTCACGTGATCGAATTTCGTCATGGACCGGGGTTACATCTACAATGCTTGAAGGAACGGATTCGGTTTTTGCAAAGCATACCAGAAGTATAACATGCCAAGACCCAATCTAATCCTATTGCATTTTACCCTTCTAATTAGTCTAATACAATTAAAAATCTGTGTATTATGAGTTTAAATAAATAAAATAATAGTCTATATAATTCTCAGTTCAAGTATATTCTAAATTTCAGCCAAATTGTTCAATGTAAAATATGAGACACGAACTACCATAAAACTTACTATGCTTTGTTTTGTATTACAGTAATACCTCGATTTAATGAACTAATTCGGGCGAGGGTGTCCGTTAAATCCGAAAGTCCATTATATAATAAAGTAAATTTTCCTAATTTATATATATTTATTAATAATAATATTGAAATGTAACAAATGAAAGCAAAGAGATTATGAACAAATCACATATAAAGGAAATCAACAAAAAGAGAACTTTACTCAATGTAGTATTATATAAAAAAATTCTAATTAGTCTTAATTTCTATAATATCCATTAAAGATGTTCACAGAATTATAAATACTGTACTAATGTAATAGGTCCTAATAATAAATCGACTCTTTCGGCTCTTTATTCGTTTTAAGAATCATTATTATAAGTATTGTTTCCAAGAATATATGACAGTAATTTGTGTAATAAAAGTATTTTGATACTGTCATTACGTTTTCGGTTAGATTCATAAAAAATGGACCGAATGACCGATTTAGGAAATATGAAGACCGAAATTTCGATCCGAATCCACTGCATTGAAATGCAATTGAGAAACCGATATTCCATGCGATAAATTAATATCTTAAGCCCAATTTAAACGAAATGTAAGCGACCGTAATTAAGCCGATATTCTTGGCTTAATTACGATTCAAATATTCAAACCAAACTCGACCAGTGAAAAGATGATGATAAACTATACATGCCTAGTTTATATATCATTAGCATGCATTTTCTTAGCATCTAATGTATTGGATATTATGGAGTATATTGGAACTCTGCAGGCTTAAATCCTGCAATTCCGTAAGAAAAAATGCATGCGATCCGCCAGTAGCCTACGAAGTTAACTCGCAGTTTGCATCCAGAAATGATTGCTCATCACTACTTTAATTAAAGAATCAGACTCCAGTTCCTTGTAATAAAATTTAATATTTATCTTCAAAATAAATATTTTTAGCTTTAAACTTATAGTAGTGGTAAAATTCAAATCGCTTATATTTTTTAATACAAAAACACTGAACTACATGATAAATCGTTCTAGTGTTTATGGCTTTTTTTCCTTCTGTTCTTTGAGAAAAAAGGGAAACGATTGTATATGTAATTTTTCTTCTTAAGTTAAACAGTATAACAAGTTAAAAATCTTATTTAATTCTTCAAATTTGAAAAGCAATAGGCGTTTGTTGGGTGGTTTACTTGGGGCAAATTCTTCGCTGTTATGAATTTCTGATGCTTCAAAATAAGTTGTCTGAATTGTTCTTGGAACCGTTTTATCTTTTCTCTATAATTGATAACATTCAAAGCCAGTACATTCATTAGTCGTTGCCGGATTACCCAGAAAGGTAGGAAGACACTTTAACCGCTCGGCCATCCGGTCTGTATATTCATTACTTATAATAGCTACTAAGAAATTTAATCTTAACAAAAATATTTACATATTAAACTCTTTTCTACGGTATCATAATTCATACACTTTTTCTGTAGACTTGGAAAAATGCATATGTAAAGACGAGCGGCGTTCGTTATCGCCGCCCGATACCTAATTTTTCGGATAACCGAACCCAGGAAGGGTCTGCGGGTATAAACCACGTTTGTGGATGACGATGGATTTAGACTCGAAACACCTTTACAAATTTTCCCTTCTTCCATTCCTGCCACCGTCTCACGAAGACTTTTTTTTTGTTTTGATATCAACAGTTTATAATTTCACTGCGAGGTTCGGTCGGCGCCGGCCCGGGATGACACGGCTGATGATGTGGACGAAAGGAGTCACTTCTTGAAATATTGAACACTCCGTCGCTCGGCGGTTCTATATTTTTCTTCCCAGTTTCTCGATGATAAGGTCGGGCCGGAATTGATAGACTTATGCGAGCGAATAGAAATATATCGACAATATAGCCTACGATTATGGAAGAAGAGCGGTTTTGAGACGAAAGCTTGGAGAGGCGTGATTTCAGAAGAACGGTGGGAAAAGCGCACTATGACCTTGAGATACGAGTTTATATAAACTTTAGCCTCGGACCGAACAATTTAATTGATGCCTATTCCTTCTCTTCCTTCCCGATTGGTCCCTTCTTTGTCTCCAGGTGGAACGAGATCCAAGAAAGGTCCAATCTCAATATTAACCTGACCAACTCTGGAACTTTTACTCGTATTTATAAAAGTTTTATATTCTCTTCTGTCAAAAGTTCCTATAAGACATCTCGCGATAATTATTTATTGATCGAAATATTTTATAATACTCTGAATTTGCTGTAACATGGTTTTATTTACGAGCAATTTCGACAAAGTTCCATATTTACCAGCCAAAGTTCGCCTTCCCGGTTCGACAAGTGAACTCCGGCCGTCCGACACTTACATCTATTATTTTTATATCGAGTTTCCTTGTGTATATCATACAAGGTAACTCGAAGTAACTCGAAAAATACGCATCTCTCAAAAAACAAATTTGCTTAAACCAAATTCTATCGGTTTCATCAGAGTAAGGCAGAGATATATAAGTAGCAGCAAGTAATTAACAGGGCGCCATTTTCTGGTTCATACAAATAACTGTGCGCAACCATACCAAACATATTGCCATAATAAAATAGGTATTATTATGGCAATATGTTTGAGTGAATTTTTTTCGAATAAAATGTCATATAACATACAAATACAAAACCAACATACAAATAACTGTGCGCAACCATACCAAACATATTGCCATAATAAAATAGGTATTATTATGGCAATATGTTTGAGTGAATTTTTTTCGAATAAAATGTCATATAAACCGCCATTTATTTAAAAATAAAAGAAAACTGTTCATTGGTAATTAACTAATAGGCCTACACTATAATAATATAAGTTGCAGAAATTTTACCAACAGGAAAATAAATTTCCAGTCTACACGACAAAATATAGAAATATCCATCTCCATGTGATGTGAATGTTTTGTAATTATGATTTAAAATAATTATAAAAATCATAATTACACAGAAAATTTTTTTCTAAAAAACTAACGGCAGCAGCATATAGGTCCTACTGTATGCTTTCCTGCATAATTGTCAAGCAATTGAGATGTAACAAATGAAAGCAAAGAGATTATGAACTTTACTCAATCTAGTATTATATAAAAAGTGTTAAATTAGTCATAATTTCTATAACATCCATTTTAGACGTTCACAGAATGTGTTTACGTTTCATAGTCGAGTTAGTGTAGAGTAAGAATTGTTCTGGTTGGACGTGAGAAGTTGGTGTGGTAAGCAATGAACACCTCTCACTAAAATCTGAGTCTGAACTAATTTCAGTGACATACTCAAGTCATGATACGTTTTCATTTTCTGATAAGTGCTTGATTATTTCTACAATCCTTTTCAAAATTATATTTTTGTTAATGTGAGATCTTGGATACCCCCTTTAATTAATTAAAAGTTTATATCAAATCAATAACTTTTAGAAATAATATTTCTGATTTTGATGGAAAAAGTTTAATTTCAAAAACAAAGGAAACTGGTAAAACTCACTTCCTTTTCAACGGAGTACCACATTCTTTCGTTTTTCCCTTATCTTCTAAGATTTGAGTCACCTAACGAACAATCACCCCTCTGTAAATCCCCACTGCATCCTGCTCACGTGGGAAAAATACGATGTGACCATTGGAGGAAAACCTCGAAAAAGGGGATTCTTTGGTATTGTTCGAGGAGTACGCCACAACTTCTACGAGAGGAAAGACGTATTCCATACCGTCTCCCTTAGCCAGGAGTGCGCCTAAATCTCCATAGTAGAGAAGACATATTCCATAGTAGCTCCATATAACCAACGCCCAAATTTGTAGATTCAACTATTTGATAAAGTGCCTCCTTCAAAGTACTAAGAAAAGGAAGAAAAACTGAACAAAAAACAAGATTAATTAAAGAACTTTATCATTGGACAAATATAAAGAGAAGACATCGAAATATAAAGTCAGTGAGGTAGTATGATTCTAAAACGAAGTGTAATCTCTCTCTCTCCGCGAAATAGATAGATTTTATAATTGTAATCTCCAATTTGTCTTATTTTGTTTATTAAATATTCTTTGTTATTTCATTTAAAAAATAGCCTCGTTGTTGACTGAATCAAAAAATTCCTTTTTCACAATTATAATGCAACCTCTCCGTAGAAACAATTAGAAGTAATCGAGTGATAGTCCGCGTTATTGACTATCTGGTGTCAACATCCTGACGAAGAGAAGAGTGATTTCGAGATCATCTCTCTCCACCTTATTTTTCCAAAGCCTCCGAAATCAAGTGAGCCAATCTAACTATTGTGTGTCAGTAAGTGACATAGAAAAATTTCTTTGCTCTTACTCTCACATTAACATTATTGGATATTTCGTGTTACTTATATTTGTTCAATTTTTCTGGGTTATTTTCCTGTATTATATTCTAAAAACGGGTGTTGATTTTGGAATATAATACAGGGAATCAAGTTATAAAAAAACTAGAAAATTCCTTTTAATAACCTTAAATTACAAATAGAATGACCCATTACCACCTGCACTGTTATCTTGCTATGGTATGGAGGAGACAAAAAAGAAATCTGCTTCCCACGGGAAATACCCGTGGAAATTTTAGGAAAATAAATATCGGGTTAATTAAGAGGATTTTTAACCGAAATACCAGTATAAAAATTAATTACCGGTAAATTTACCGGGGTATAATTTTCCTAATTTACCGGCATACCGGTTACCGGTAATGCAAACACTCAAAGGACATATAGAAGATGTTTGTCGTTTTGTATGCCGAGAAGGACTTATTGTTAGTGGAGGAAGGTAAATTTTTTTTACTACTACTATTATTAATTATTATTAAAATACATTTTTTATATATATTTTTCAGAGATGGTGCAATATGTGGTTGGGATGAAGAAAATGGACAGTTTATGTTTTATTTAAGATGATGCCATAATAGTGACATTAATATTTTTTTAAGTTTTTTTTTTATAAAACTCCTCACTACCCTCAAAATTAAGCTTTTTGCCATTTTATGATGATTAAAAATATAAAAAGTTATAAATAAAGGTTTCTTCTTCCAATAGTGAGACTAATCCTATTTATCGCCTCTTTCTTAATGATTCATTAAGAAGACAAGATTAAACAGAGACCAAAATTAAAACATAAAACAGTTCAAAACATGATGATGGCCAACGGATTTGGCTGAAAACGTTTGCTTTTCATTAAATTTTTCTCAGCAAATTAAGGTGTTGTGCTTTTAATTTACATACGTGCTGAATGAGTGTACCTCAATAAAACAGTTCACCATATTTCGCCTATTTAACAATGTATTTTGGATTGATAATTTTTCATACTCTCCTCAGGCTCACGGATTCAGTGTCTACGATTGTTGTCTACAACATAACAAACAAGAAATTAGTTCATGTTAAATACAGAATGTCCTAAATATAGGCCTATGTTATACATATGATCCAAAAACGCGTCGTGAACAAAATGGTGTACATCGAACACCAATTTCTCACCGAAATAATACATTATGTGAGAGATGTGGTACTGTATAGTACATTCCAGATTATAATACAGTCCAGAAGCCTAAATTGTGGATCTTCAGAAACCAACGATGGGTAAGATTAAAACAGCTTTCTCTTAGTGCCCTCGATAAACAAAACGAAAAAAAAATCACCAGCTGCCATAAGTGTGATGAAATATACGATGAACACGGAGATCATTAATGATCTTAGGTAAGAGTTAGCAATACCGAAATACGAGCGAGATTTGTGCGCAGATAATTTCTTACCGTACTAAATTCCCAGAGATTTAACAGAAAAATTCATCACAAAACGATTATTGATGCTAATGGCTGAAATTCCATTTAATCCGTGAGAGTTGTGATTACCAGAGCCCCTTCGGCCACCAATTTAAAGTGTTTTAATCTTTAAAATTGGCGTTTCCACTTCCCGGGACGAGGACCCAGGAATTGGATTTGTGGGAAGCGAGTGTTCGGATTGTTTCATTGTGTCGAATTGAAGAGAACGAGGCGCGTGACGTGTAAGTGTGTGAGTGCGGGAATTCGAGTAAAGGTTAAATGATGTATATCTTCGTGTACAGTGATGTTGTATCCGTGTGTGTGTGTGTGTGATCGAAGAACATCTTTCGGCATGTCTAAAAACAGAAAAACAGTAAATTACGATACGAGAATAAGATGTGTAGAAAAAGAAAACGAAAGAGTTCTTACCATAGGCGATTTCGGGAAATATTCGCATGTATTATAAACGGCCACTCTGTCCTCTTCGTGGTAAAGTTGGGGAGGGAGAAGAATCTCCCAAATGTTCCTAGAAAACACAAAGACAGTGAGAAAGCGAGAAGTTCATTTATTACCTAAGGTCAACATTAATACCTTTATCAGACAGTCTTTCTTCCGAACAGTGTCATGAGAAGAGCGAAGGACCTAACCTAGCCTATCCTAATCTAACCTAACCGGAATCCCAATCCTCATAACAGCTGTTTGGGAAGAAAGGTCGGCCGAATGTCGCGTCCGGTGAGTAAACGAGTTACGTCATAATCGGGAGTCAAATCCGTTGTCGTCAATCGAGTGTCACGTTCGGGAGACAAGTCCGAGTAAAAGACGGTCGGTCACGTCCGAGAAAAAGTGTCGAGTCTGGGTGAAAAGTGTTTAATCTGGTAAGAATATTTCATCACCGCCTAGGCCAAGGGAACCGCAATCGTTCGAAGCAACAAAACCGCAGACACCCCGGTCACTCGACTTCGGCGGCTCTCTCCTCCTATTCCTCCCCGTTCCGACTTCCGGAAGGCATCGCCGTGGAGGACGAATAGGCAGAACACGATCGAACAGAAAGTGTCAACTCCGACAAGACGTCACTTTCTACATCCTGCACAGCAAGATCTGTGGCCGGATGACCCCGAAGACCTTGGCCAAGTGCGTCGGACCCAGAGTATAGCGTCGCATGATCCCGACTCCGGAAGGATGCCATGCCACGCGCACTTGGGGAAGGTCTTCTTCGCCCGCTGCCTCTCGCTCATCGAGCCCCCGCACCTCCAACATCTCTTCTGGCGCGATACGAGTCAGACAGACTCGTACCGCGCCATCGGAGGAACCCCTTTCCCTCCGGCGCCACCGCCTTCCTCCACCGAAACCGCACCAACTTCTTCATTCTGTAAAAAAGAAAATTTGCAATTAGTCCAGTGAAGACAAAAGCTTAAATTTTGCTTCAATCATTTTCTTGTGTTAGCAATTTGATAAATAAATTATCTTCTGCATTTACATGGTGCAGAACTCCACCGTGGAGAGGTAAAAGACGATCTTAAATTCTACGTCTCGAGGCTTGACCATCTCCGAAAATCGTTTGAATAAATATCTTTTTCGTCCATTTTCGGCCATTGCATGAAATAAATCAAATTCTTAGAATTTCGATTTATTTCTCCCAATATTATTTCGCTTTTCGGAAAGATTCGTCGGTCGCCGTCGGGGTTGCACGCCTATTAACTAGACAAAAACCACCGCGAAAAAAAATTCACATAAAAAAGAAATTATGTAACAATAAAAAAAGACTTTTCTTTACTAGACATAACTGTTTACAAAAGCTTTTTCCGAAACGGTAATGAGAAAAAACGCGTGGAAAAATACTTCAAAAATTTCCCACGTTTATTCTCCACTACATAGGTATAGCACTATACCTGATTAACCCACTGCTGAAAGGTGAATGCAACATCAAACTAAATAAAGTTAATATTTAAAAACCGGAAAAACCTTTATAATACGGCCGAACGAAAATGAAGTTCGAGACAACAGGGAAACCGACAGAGAAGAAACAGATTGAGTTAGGGAGGAGCGAGCGTTCTTTCTCCTTGAATTTCTGACTTTTTAAAGGATCTCTCCTCTAAAGTCTTAATTCGATCGGTTAATCAATTTGACACTTCCGTTCGACTTGGTCCGCGAGTGTCGATCCAACTTTGAAACTTTCGCTCGTATCTCACGCCGTGATATTTTCTTTTCTGACGGCTAAGAATTTTTCTTTATGTCTTCATTACTTACAACGCGGCAATTCTGTTTTCAAAGGAATGCTACATTTATTTCCAAATTTTGTCATGTCTACGAGGTCAGAGTCAAAACTCGATTTTTCCGATTGACATTCTAAACATTCCGTTAGTTACAAAATTTGAAAAATTGTAGACTTATACTGTATATTCCCACTGACGTCCATCAGTCCGTCTTAACCTTGAGCACTGTGGTAGATGAAATCCGATACCAGATATGGAAACCTTTGGGACAGGAGACCCCAATTAACTATACATGAACTTCCGATGCAAACCGGAAGTAACGGTTTTTCGATTCAAGCAGTTAATAGATGACCAGCACGACTCCATTGTTAATTAAAGGAAAAGTACGATGTACTGTACACGGCCAAGACATTATAGTGCTAATAATTGCTCGTCTGCATTTAATTACAAACAAAACTTACTAGCAACTATTTATTGTGACATCATCACAATGCCTAGCTGCAATTTTTAATTTATTTAACTTAAAATATATGCTCTCCAGCTCAAATTAGTAGTGGCTTGCCCCTGTACTTCATACTTTTCCTTTAACAATAGAGTCCTGCCCATCATGTATTAACTGCTTTCAGGGGAAAGTTTTGAACTGAAATAACGTAACTTCCGGTTTGCATTGGAAGTTCGTATATAGATAATCGGGACCTCTTCTCCCTTTGAGGTCCATATCGGGTCTCATCTTTCATCTATCTACCTACCTTCTCGAGATTAAAGAAAGACAGACGGACAGATAACAGTGAAAATTTATAGATCTGCAATTTTTTCAAATTGCAGCCAAATAATTCAACTTACCTCACAAAGTTCATCAATAATACGGAGTACTTCCCCGATATATTTTGTAGACATCTTTCACGATTTCTCCCAACATATAGAATAGCATGTAAGTTTAATTTATTTAGGCCTTTATACGCAGAATAACAAAACGGCATTGTCACATTTAATATGCATATTCGTATAGCATAGTCAATTTACGAGTTGATCAGAAAATAGCGACTTGATATCACGTGAACGTACGCAGACCAATGATGGTCCCTGATCGTCAGTCAATGCCCGAAAAAAGTTGTCGCTAATTGAAATCTAGGACTTTACATCATAATAGTGGTCCTATATAGTAACAGGTTGATATTCTGTCTGACCAATTTATATTGGTCAGACAGAATGAACTCACGATATATGGACGCGATGTTTTGTCGGCAATCGTCTACTTCCAAGCTGCCAGATTGGGCCAGGGGTTGGACATCCCTGCAATAGACGATTTTTCGTCTATTGCAGGGATGTCCAACCCCTGGCCCAAGGCAAGTTCCAATGCGGCCCAATAAACGTGTAAACAAAACCGACAAATTATTTTATTTATTTCAACGAAAGAAACTAAAAAATAGAAGTTTTACAAAGCCGTAAACCTTTATATATTATTTATTTTTGAGTGGAAAGAAAATGTTTTCAAATACTTGGAAATGTGTGAATGAGGAAGGAATACTATATAAAGCTAAAGTTGAGACTCAAAGAATTATAGACCCAAATTCTGGGAAAGGAGAGAAAGGCCAAAAGATAAAAAGTAGTGAGAAAGGTTAAATAGACTTTCTTTTATGCAAATATGAACCGTTAATTTTTCAACCTTCCTCACTTCTTTATATTTTGTTTTTTCTCTCCTTTCCCCGAATTTCGGTCTATAATCCTTTGAGTCCCAACTCCAACTTTNTTTTTTTTCAATTATAAAAGTCTGAATAAAACTGAAAATTTTATAAATACATTATATATAGTCTCCATATAATCAATATTCAAAAATCTATATTTTTATTATTCGCTATATCTTGGAAACACGTTTTCGTACGAGATATTTTGTTTTTCGTTTTAGAAAGTAACATAGATTTAATTTATAAACAGTTGACGTTCTAAAGATTTTCTACGTCGCCTCCTGAATAAACAAATCTCCATTCCATCCGCGTTAACCGAATAGCATTTAAGTGATTTTCTATCTCGGTAAGGGTTTCTGAAGCGAGATACAAATCCACGTTTACTTTTTATGAATAATTTTGTTCGAATTTTCGTTCTTTATCTTTTATTCACGTGATCGAATTTCGTCATGGACCGGGGTTACATCTACAATGCTTGAAGGAACGGATTCGGTTTTTGCAAAGCATACCAGAAGTATAACATGCCAAGACCCAATCTAATCCTATTGCATTTTACCCTTCTAATTAGTCTAATACAATTAAAAATCTGTGTATTATGAGTTTAAATAAATAAAATAATAGTCTATATGATTCTCAGTTCAAGTATACTCTAAATTTCAGCCAAATTGTTCATTGTAAAATATGAGACACGAACTACCATAAAACTTACTATGCTTTGTTTTGTATTACAGTAATACCTCGATTTAATGAACTAATTCGGGCGAGGGTGTCCGTTAAATCCGAAAGTCCATTATATAATAAAGTAAATTTTCCTAATTTATATATATTTATTAATAATAATATTGAAATGTAACAAATGAAAGCAAAGAGATTATGAACAAATCACATATAAAGGAAATCAACAAAAAGAGAACTTTACTCAATGTAGTATTATATAAAAAAATTCTAATTAGTCTTAATTTCTATAATATCCATTAAAGATGTTCACAGAATTATAAATACTGTACTAATGTAATAGGTCCTAATAATAAATCGACTCTTTCGGCTCTTTATTCGTTTTAAGAATCATTATTATAAGTATTGTTTCCAAGAATATATGACAGTAATTTGTGTAATAAAAGTATTTTGATACTGTCATTACGTTTTCGGTTAGATTCATAAAAAATGGACCGAATGACCGATTTAGGAAATATGAAGACCGAAATTTCGATCCGAATCCACTGCATTGAAATGCAATTGAGAAACCGATATTCCATGCGATAAATTAATATCTTAAGCCCAATTTAAACGAAATGTAAGCGACCGTAATTAAGCCGATATTCTTGGCTTAATTACGATTCAAATATTCAAACCAAACTCGACCAGTGAAAAGATGATGATAAACTATACATGCCTAGTTTATATATCATTAGCATGCATTTTCTTAGCATCTAATGTATTGGATATTATGGAGTATATTGGAACTCTGCAGGCTTAAATCCTGCAATTCCGTAAGAAAAAATGCATGCGATCCGCCAGTAGCCTACGAAGTTAACTCGCAGTTTGCATCCAGAAATGATTGCTCATCACTACTTTAATTAAAGAATCAGACTCCAGTTCCTTGTAATAAAATTTAATATTTATCTTCAAAATAAATATTTTTAGCTTTAAACTTATAGTAGTGGTAAAATTCAAATCGCTTATATTTTTTAATACAAAAACACTGAACTACATGATAAATCGTTCTAGTGTTTATGGCTTTTTTTCCTTCTGTTCTTTGAGAAAAAAGGGAAACGATTGTATATGTAATTTTTCTTCTTAAGTTAAACAGTATAACAAGTTAAAAATCTTATTTAATTCTTCAAATTTGAAAAGCAATAGGCGTTTGTTGGGTGGTTTACTTGGGGCAAATTCTTCGCTGTTATGAATTTCTGATGCTTCAAAATAAGTTGTCTGAATTGTTCTTGGAACCGTTTTATCTTTTCTCTATAATTGATAACATTCAAAGCCAGTACATTCATTAGTCGTTGCCGGATTACCCAGAAAGGTAGGAAGACACTTTAACCGCTCGGCCATCCGGTCTGTATATTCATTACTTATAATAGCTACTAAGAAATTTAATCTTAACAAAAATATTTACATATTAAACTCTTTTCTACGGTATCATAATTCATACACTTTTTCTGTA
The DNA here is from genome assembly GCF_000671375.1 of Centruroides sculpturatus. Taxonomy (NCBI): domain Eukaryota; kingdom Metazoa; phylum Arthropoda; class Arachnida; order Scorpiones; family Buthidae; genus Centruroides; species Centruroides sculpturatus. Next base: position 813,243 of record NW_019384386.1, on the reverse strand, counting down.
GACTTGGAAAAATGCATATGTAAGGACGAGCGGCGTTCGTTATCGCCGCCCGATACCTAATTTTTCGGATAACCGAACCCAGGAAGGGTCTGCGGGTATAAACCACGTTTGTGGATGACGATGGATTTAGACTCGAAACACCTTTACAAATTTTCCCTTCTTCCATTCCTGCCACCGTCTCACGAAGACTTTTTTTTTGTTTTGATATCAACAGTTTATAATTTCACTGCGAGGTTCGGTCGGCGCCGGCCCGGGATGACACGGCTGATGATGTGGACGAAAGGAGTCACTTCTTGAAATATTGAACACTCCGTCGCTCGGCGGTTCTATATTTTTCTTCCCAGTTTCTCGATGATAAGGTCGGGCCGGAATTGATAGACTTATGCGAGCGAATAGAAATATATCGACAATATAGCCTACGATTATGGAAGAAGAGCGGTTTTGAGACGAAAGCTTGGAGAGGCGTGATTTCAGAAGAACGGTGGGAAAAGCGCACTATGACCTTGAGATACGAGTTTATATAAACTTTAGCCTCGGACCGAACAATTTAATTGATGCCTATTCCTTCTCTTCCTTCCCGATTGGTCCCTTCTTTGTCTCCAGGTGGAACGAGATCCAAGAAAGGTCCAATCTCAATATTAACCTGACCAACTCTGGAACTTTTACTCGTATTTATAAAAGTTTTATATTCTCTTCTGTCAAAAGTTCCTATAAGACATCTCGCGATAATTATTTATTGATCGAAATATTTTATAATACTCTGAATTTGCTGTAACATGGTTTTATTTACGAGCAATTTCGACAAAGTTCCATATTTACCAGCCAAAGTTCGCCTTCCCGGTTCGACAAGTGAACTCCGGCCGTCCGACACTTACATCTATTATTTTTATATCGAGTTTCCTTGTGTATATCATACAAGGTAACTCGAAGTAACTCGAAAAATACGCATCTCTCAAAAAACAAATTTGCTTAAACCAAATTCTATCGGTTTCATCAGAGTAAGGCAGAGATATATAAGTAGCAGCAAGTAATTAACAGGGCGCCATTTTCTGGTTCATACAAATAACTGTGCGCAACCATACCAAACATATTGCCATAATAAAATAGGTATTATTATGGCAATATGTTTGAGTGAATTTTTTTCGAATAAAATGTCATATAACATACAAATACAAAACCAACATACAAATAACTGTGCGCAACCATACCAAACATATTGCCATAATAAAATAGGTATTATTATGGCAATATGTTTGAGTGAATTTTTTTCGAATAAAATGTCATATAAACCGCCATTTATTTAAAAATAAAAGAAAACTGTTCATTGGTAATTAACTAATAGGCCTACACTATAATAATATAAGTTGCAGAAATTTTACCAACAGGAAAATAAATTTCCAGTCTACACGACAAAATATAGAAATATCCATCTCCATGTGATGTGAATGTTTTGTAATTATGATTTAAAATAATTATAAAAATCATAATTACACAGAAAATTTTTTTCTAAAAAACTAACGGCAGCAGCATATAGGTCCTACTGTATGCTTTCCTGCATAATTGTCAAGCAATTGAGATGTAACAAATGAAAGCAAAGAGATTATGAACTTTACTCAATCTAGTATTATATAAAAAGTGTTAAATTAGTCATAATTTCTATAACATCCATTTTAGACGTTCACAGAATGTGTTTACGTTTCATAGTCGAGTTAGTGTAGAGTAAGAATTGTTCTGGTTGGACGTGAGAAGTTGGTGTGGTAAGCAATGAACACCTCTCACTAAAATCTGAGTCTGAACTAATTTCAGTGACATACTCAAGTCATGATACGTTTTCATTTTCTGATAAGTGCTTGATTATTTCTACAATCCTTTTCAAAATTATATTTTTGTTAATGTGAGATCTTGGATACCCCCTTTAATTAATTAAAAGTTTATATCAAATCAATAACTTTTAGAAATAATATTTCTGATTTTGATGGAAAAAGTTTAATTTCAAAAACAAAGGAAACTGGTAAAACTCACTTCCTTTTCAACGGAGTACCACATTCTTTCGTTTTTCCCTTATCTTCTAAGATTTGAGTCACCTAACGAACAATCACCCCTCTGTAAATCCCCACTGCATCCTGCTCACGTGGGAAAAATACGATGTGACCATTGGAGGAAAACCTCGAAAAAGGGGATTCTTTGGTATTGTTCGAGGAGTACGCCACAACTTCTACGAGAGGAAAGACGTATTCCATACCGTCTCCCTTAGCCAGGAGTGCGCCTAAATCTCCATAGTAGAGAAGACATATTCCATAGTAGCTCCATATAACCAACGCCCAAATTTGTAGATTCAACTATTTGATAAAGTGCCTCCTTCAAAGTACTAAGAAAAGGAAGAAAAACTGAACAAAAAACAAGATTAATTAAAGAACTTTATCATTGGACAAATATAAAGAGAAGACATCGAAATATAAAGTCAGTGAGGTAGTATGATTCTAAAACGAAGTGTAATCTCTCTCTCTCCGCGAAATAGATAGATTTTATAATTGTAATCTCCAATTTGTCTTATTTTGTTTATTAAATATTCTTTGTTATTTCATTTAAAAAATAGCCTCGTTGTTGACTGAATCAAAAAATTCCTTTTTCACAATTATAATGCAACCTCTCCGTAGAAACAATTAGAAGTAATCGAGTGATAGTCCGCGTTATTGACTATCTGGTGTCAACATCCTGACGAAGAGAAGAGTGATTTCGAGATCATCTCTCTCCACCTTATTTTTCCAAAGCCTCCGAAATCAAGTGAGCCAATCTAACTATTGTGTGTCAGTAAGTGACATAGAAAAATTTCTTTGCTCTTACTCTCACATTAACATTATTGGATATTTCGTGTTACTTATATTTGTTCAATTTTTCTGGGTTATTTTCCTGTATTATATTCTAAAAACGGGTGTTGATTTTGGAATATAATACAGGGAATCAAGTTATAAAAAAACTAGAAAATTCCTTTTAATAACCTTAAATTACAAATAGAATGACCCATTACCACCTGCACTGTTATCTTGCTATGGTATGGAGGAGACAAAAAAGAAATCTGCTTCCCACGGGAAATACCCGTGGAAATTTTAGGAAAATAAATATCGGGTTAATTAAGAGGATTTTTAACCGAAATACCAGTATAAAAATTAATTACCGGTAAATTTACCGGGGTATAATTTTCCTAATTTACCGGCATACCGGTTACCGGTAATGCAAACACTCAAAGGACATATAGAAGATGTTTGTCGTTTTGTATGCCGAGAAGGACTTATTGTTAGTGGAGGAAGGTAAATTTTTTTTACTACTACTATTATTAATTATTATTAAAATACATTTTTTATATATATTTTTCAGAGATGGTGCAATATGTGGTTGGGATGAAGAAAATGGACAGTTTATGTTTTATTTAAGATGATGCCATAATAGTGACATTAATATTTTTTTAAGTTTTTTTTTTATAAAACTCCTCACTACCCTCAAAATTAAGCTTTTTGCCATTTTATGATGATTAAAAATATAAAAAGTTATAAATAAAGGTTTCTTCTTCCAATAGTGAGACTAATCCTATTTATCGCCTCTTTCTTAATGATTCATTAAGAAGACAAGATTAAACAGAGACCAAAATTAAAACATAAAACAGTTCAAAACATAATGATGGCCAACAGATTTGGCTGAAAACGTTTGCTTTTCATTAAATTTTTCTCAGCAAATTAAGGTGTTGTGCTTTTGATTTACATACGTGCTGAATGAGTGTACCTCAATAAAACAGTTCACCATATTTCGCCTATTTAACAATGTATTTTGGATTGATAATTTTTCATACTCTCCTCAGGCTCACGGATTCAGTGTCTACGATTGTTGTCTACAACATAACAAACAAGAAATTAGTTCATGTTAAATACAGAATGTCCTAAATATAGGCCTATGTTATACATATGATCCAAAAACGCGTCGTGAACAAAATGGTGTACATCGAACACCAATTTCTCACCGAAATAATACATTATGTGAGAGATGTGGTACTGTATAGTACATTCCAGATTATAATACAGTCCAGAAGCCTAAATTGTGGATCTTCAGAAACCAACGATGGGTAAGATTAAAACAGCTTTCTCTTAGTGCCCTCGATAAACAAAACGAAAAAAAAATCACCAGCTGCCATAAGTGTGATGAAATATACGATGAACACGGAGATCATTAATGATCTTAGGTAAGAGTTAGCAATACCGAAATACGAGCGAGATTTGTGCGCAGATAATTTCTTACCGTACTAAATTCCCAGAGATTTAACAGAAAAATTCATCACAAAACGATTATTGATGCTAATGGCTGAAATTCCATTTAATCCGTGAGAGTTGTGATTACCAGAGCCCCTTCGGCCACCAATTTAAAGTGTTTTAATCTTTAAAATTGGCGTTTCCACTTCCCGGGACGAGGACCCAGGAATTGGATTTGTGGGAAGCGAGTGTTCGGATTGTTTCATTGTGTCGAATTGAAGAGAACGAGGCGCGTGACGTGTAAGTGTGTGAGTGCGGGAATTCGAGTAAAGGTTAAATGATGTATATCTTCGTGTACAGTGATGTTGTATCCGTGTGTGTGTGTGTGTGATCGAAGAACATCTTTCGGCATGTCTAAAAACAGAAAAACAGTAAATTACGATACGAGAATAAGATGTGTAGAAAAAGAAAACGAAAGAGTTCTTACCATAGGCGATTTCGGGAAATATTCGCATGTATTATAAACGGCCACTCTGTCCTCTTCGTGGTAAAGTTGGGGAGGGAGAAGAATCTCCCAAATGTTCCTAGAAAACACAAAGACAGTGAGAAAGCGAGAAGTTCATTTATTACCTAAGGTCAACATTAATACCTTTATCAGACAGTCTTTCTTCCGAACAGTGTCATGAGAAGAGCGAAGGACCTAACCTAGCCTATCCTAATCTAACCTAACCGGAATCCCAATCCTCATAACAGCTGTTTGGGAAGAAAGGTCGGCCGAATGTCGCGTCCGGTGAGTAAACGAGTTACGTCATAATCGGGAGTCAAATCCGTTGTCGTCAATCGAGTGTCACGTTCGGGAGACAAGTCCGAGTAAAAGACGGTCGGTCACGTCCGAGAAAAAGTGTCGAGTCTGGGTGAAAAGTGTTTAATCTGGTAAGAATATTTCATCACCGCCTAGGCCAAGGGAACCGCAATCGTTCGAAGCAACAAAACCGCAGACACCCCGGTCACTCGACTTCGGCGGCTCTCTCCTCCTATTCCTCCCCGTTCCGACTTCCGGAAGGCATCGCCCTGGAGGACGAATAGGCAGAACACGATCGAACAGAAAGTGTCAACTCCGACAAGACGTCACTTTCTACATCCTGCACAGCAAGATCTGTGGCCGGATGACCCCGAAGACCTTGGCCAAGTGCGTCGGACCCAGAGTATAGCGTCGCATGATCCCGACTCCGGAAGGATGCCATGCCACGCGCACTTGGGGAAGGTCTTCTTCGCCCGCTGCCTCTCGCTCATCGAGCCCCCGCACCTCCAACATCTCTTCTGGCGCGATACGAGTCAGACAGACTCGTACCGCGCCATCGGAGGAACCCCTTTCCCTCCGGCGCCACCGCCTTCCTCCACCGAAACCGCACCAACTTCTTCATTCTGTAAAAAAGAAAATTTGCAATTAGTCCAGTGAAGACAAAAGCTTAAATTTTGCTTCAATCATTTTCTTGTGTTAGCAATTTGATAAATAAATTATCTTCTGCATTTACATGGTGCAGAACTCCACCGTGGAGAGGTAAAAGACGATCTTAAATTCTACGTCTCGAGGCTTGACCATCTCCGAAAATCGTTTGAATAAATATCTTTTTCGTCCATTTTCGGCCATTGCATGAAATAAATCAAATTCTTAGAATTTCGATTTATTTCTCCCAATATTATTTCGCTTTTCGGAAAGATTCGTCGGTCGCCGTCGGGGTTGCGCGCCTATTAACTAGACAAAAACCACCGCGAAAAAAATTCACATAAAAAGAAATTATGTAACAATAAAAAAAAGACCTTTCTTTACTAGACATAACTGTTTACAAAAGCTTTTTCCGAAACGGTAATGAGAAAAAACGCGTGGAAAAATACTTCAAAAATTTTCCACGTTTATTCTCCACTACATAGGTATAGCACTATACCTGATTAACCCACTGCTGAAAGGTGAATGCAACATCAAACTAAATAAAGTTAATATTTAAAAAACGGAAAAACCTTTATAATACGGCCGAACGAAAATGAAGTTCGAGACAACAGGGAAACCGACAGAAAAGAAACAGATTGAGTTAGGGAGGAGCGAGCATTCTTTCTCCTTGAATTTCTGACTTTTTAAAGGATCTCTCCTCTAAAGTCTTAATTCGATCGGTTAATCAATTTGACACTTCCGTTCGACTTGGTCCGCGAGTGTCGATCCAACTTTGAAACTTTCGCTCGTATCTCACGCCGTGATATTTTCTTTTCTGACGGCTAAGAATTTTTCTTTATGTCTTCATTACTTACAACGCGGCAATTCTGTTTTCAAAGGAATGCTACATTTATTTCCAAATTTTGTCATGTCTACGAGGTCAGAGTCAAAACTCGATTTTTCCGATTGACATTCTAAACATTCCGTTAGTTACAAAATTTGAAAAATTGTAGACTTATACTGTATATTCCCACTGACGTCCATCAGTCCGTCTTAACCTTGAGCACTGTGGTAGATGAAATCCGATACCAGATATGGAAACCTTTGGGACAGGAGACCCCAATTAACTATACATGAACTTCCGATGCAAACCGGAAGTAACGGTTTTTCGATTCAAGCAGTTAATAGATGACCAGCACGACTCCATTGTTAATTAAAGGAAAAGTACGATGTACTGTACACGGCCAAGACATTATAGTGCTAATAATTGCTCGTCTGCATTTAATTACAAACAAAACTTACTAGCAACTATTTATTGTGACATCATCACAATGCCTAGCTGCAATTTTTAATTTATTTAACTTAAAATATATGCTCTCCAGCTCAAATTAGTAGTGGCTTGCCCCTGTACTTCATACTTTTCCTTTAACAATAGAGTCCTGCCCATCATGTATTAACTGCTTTCAGGGGAAAGTTTTGAACTGAAATAACGTAACTTCCGGTTTGCATTGGAAGTTCGTATATAGATAATCGGGACCTCTTCTCCCTTTGAGGTCCATATCGGGTCTCATCTTTCATCTATCTACCTACCTTCTCGAGATTAAAGAAAGACAGACGGACAGATAACAGTGAAAATTTATAGATCTGCAATTTTTTCAAATTGCAGCCAAATAATTCAACTTACCTCACAAAGTTCATCAATAATACGAAGTACTTCCCCGATATATTTTGTAGACATCTTTCACGATTTCTCCCAACATATAGAATAGCATGTAAGTTTAATTTATTTAGGCCTTTATACGCAGAATAACAAAACGGCATTGTCACATTTAATATGCATATTCGTATAGCATAGTCAATTTACGAGTTGATCAGAAAATAGCGACTTGATATCACGTGAACGTACGCAGACCAATGATGGTCCCTGATCGTCAGTCAATGCCCGAAAAAAGTTGTCGCTAATTGAAATCTAGGACTTTACATCATAATAGTGGTCCTATATAGTAACAGGTTGATATTCTGTCTGACCAATTTATATTGGTCAGACAGAATGAACTCACGATATATGGACGCGATGTTTTGTCGGCAATCGTCTACTTCCAAGCTGCCAGATTGGGCCAGGGGTTGGACATCCCTGCAATAGACGATTTTTCGTCTATTGCAGGGATGTCCAACCCCTGGCCCAAGGCAAGTTCCAATGCGGCCCAATAAACGTGTAAACAAAACCGACAAATTATTTTATTTATTTCAACGAAAGAAACTAAAAAATAGAAGTTTTACAAAGCCGTAAACCTTTATATATTATTTATTTTTGAGTGGAAAGAAAATGTTTTCAAATACTTGGAAATGTGTGAATGAGGAAGGAATACTATATAAAGCTAAAGTTGAGACTCAAAGAATTATAGACCCAAATTCTGGGAAAGGAGAGAAAGGCCAAAAGATAAAAAGTAGTGAGAAAGGTTAAATAGACTTTCTTTTATGCAAATATGAACCGTTAATTTTTCAACCTTCCTCACTTCTTTATATTTTGTTTTTTCTCTCCTTTCCCCGAATTTCGGTCTATAATCCTTTGAGTCCCAACTCCAATTTTATTTAGTATTCCTTCCAGCGTTGCATGATTTGGCTACTTTGCGCCAAAGTTGGGTTCCCTTTTTTAGTTTGGCGTAAAATATATCATTTGGCGCATAGGCTTACTTTTTTTATTATTTATAAATATATTAGTCGAATTAAAATGCACTTTAAAATGGTATTTTGTCATTTTTTATTAATTAGAGACCCAAATAAAACAAAATACAGGTATTTGTGTTTTTCAAATAAATTTTTGTCTTCTTTATAATAAATGAATTTATCTATTTCAAAGTAAAAATTGAAAGTGTCTGTAAAAGTAATTTTTTAAAATATCCTTTTTCGTGATAAAGATTTAATACTTATTACTATAATCTAGACATGTTAATCCTTAAATATACCTGTATATTTAAGGATTAACATGTCTAGATTGGGCCACAAGTACATATAATATACTTGTGGCCCAAAACTCCATGACACCTTCCAATGTGGCCCAGAGAAACAAAAAGGTTGGACACCCCAGTCTATTGAGTTAGTTTTGATGGCATTTCATTCACCAGAAAAGGTGTTTCGGCAATGGTAACTAATTGGGCGATTTTAGCTTATGATTTGTAACAGTCTCTACTAGTCCCGTAGCCAGGAATAAATCATTGGGGGCTAAAGGAAAAAAGTGAAAAATTGTGATAAATATTTTTCTTCTTTTCAGCCAGCACTAGGCCTACTAGCTACAATTAAGTGTACAGTACAAATAAATAAGAATAGCCCAAGTTTACTTGATGAAAGCAAAATCACATATATACTGCATATGGGCACTACTAAGTTGAGGTAGCTAAGCCACCTAATAGACCCCGTAGCTACGGATCGTCTCTAAATATTTGCCATTTGGTAGGTGAAGTATTTTTAATGATTATTAACCATTTGTACACCATATATGTTCGAAAATTTTGATGTTTTTATTATGTATATTGTAAGTAAATAGCATTAAGAATATTAATTAACGAAGATCTACAGCTGATTATTTTATAACTTTAGCGTATTTTATTATTTACTCTTTTATAACATTTATATTTAAAGTTTTTTTAACATTTAGTGGAAAGTTTTAAAACACAATCACCAATAATATAAACCGGATGGCCGAGTTGTTAAGACGGCAGCCTATCGCTCTGAGATCCAGAATCAAAAAACCAAGAATGTTTTGCGGGGTTCGTCCGTATGGATATGTCGAGCCCCGACCCTCGCTACCCGGCCACCTGATTGTGGGCCTGGTCGAATCCATAATGGACACACTAAAAAGGTGTTCTTGGTGCACATTACAGAAACGACTTTTACAGAAAAATAAAATACTGGGGTATTTAAATTTCTTTACTAAACGTTTTTGGCTCTATGAGCTTTCGTCAGGTAAATTGTGTTCAAATTCGGAACAACATCGAACATTTTTTTACAAATTCAAAATGAAATTATCAAGAATATAGTTAACGAATTTTTTAACAATAAAATCCTTAATTATTATAATAATAATAAACTATCTCCAAAAAATTAATACAATAACTTAACTAATTAATATTTAAGATTGTCAACTGTCCAATATTGTATATATTAGACTACAAGGTGTTTTTACTGGTCCCAAGTCCTTTTTTAGTAACGTATCTCCATGCCCTTGGAAATCGCTCTACGTCCCTGGCGTTAAACTCTTCATTAACTATCGCGATACTGCTTTACTTTCTTCTGAGAGTTGATCCTTGCCGTTTCGCAGTATACGATAAAAATTAGGAGCTCTTTAATATACCATGCACGAGAGGCCACGATAAAGCAAATTTGAATAAATTAGGAAGATAAGTAAGGAACTGGGATATACTAACAAATGATTTATGAATCTGGTTAATCATTATAACAAGATCAATATCACTAAAATGTAAACGAATGAGATGGTTGGTACAAAGTTCACATACCAAAAAGAGATCAGACATATAATGGAGGAGCTTTCCAAACGAAAGAACTCGTACATGTTTAGTAAATTAATTTAAATACCCCAGTGATAAGGCGGATTGTGAAAATGACACAGTTTAAAACCACGATTAGATTATCAAAACATTTCAAGAAGTCAAGTATTTTAGACCATACCATGTTCATAGATCATCAACACGTCCTGTCGGTGAATTGGTTTGAGAGCGATCCATTTTTAAAAAACTCTGACGAGTTGCGTAACTTTCCAGGCTATGGAGGTTTATTATTTAAAACATAAAATTGTGTGGCGCCATCCGTTATGAGGTTTTGTTATAAAAATACTTTATTATTATTATAAAATGGCAAAAAGCTTAATTTTGAGGATAGTAATAAGTTTTATGAAAAAAAATTGTAAATGCTAATAGGCTAATGAGTAAAATCTTCATTAAATCAGATTCCTAGTGACATATGGCTACTATCACCCTACCCACTCGACCTCTAACCACCAAAATTTAATAGTATCAATGCCCGTTATACACAAGCTACCGTGCAAATTTAGTTTCTTGATCTTTAACTCATCCTGAGATATTAAACGAAATAGACATCAACATAAACATACACGGAATTTTTTCCCATTTCTTGAGTTCGGGGAGTTTCAAAACGTGTAAATTTGCAAAACCCGAAGAGTCAAATTTGACACGATTCCAATAATTCCCCTTGTCGAGTATACATAACAGCCGGGAAAGTAAAACTGAATTTATGATTATTTGCCATTATTTTAAATTATTTATTTTGTATTACTATTGATTATTCTTTTATTATATATTATTGTTTGGTTATTTAAATCATTACATATGAAATTAATATTGTTTATATAAATAATTACAAACCGCAAAACTGAAGTAGGAAAGAATCACGAAGTGTGGCGGTTGGACTGCGAGAGTCAAGAGGCAGAGCCCCTAATATATTGTATGACACAATTTACTTATTAATGTGTAAACGTTACGGATTTTATCGAATCATTGACGATTGGTTGAATGACATTTAAGCGAGTATTACTTTCGGATGATCACAGATGAACATTTGTCATATCCCTATCTCCATATATGTTAATCGTCACGACTATCACTTTCATTTATCCCGCCTTTACACTCACGAGCATAGCTTTTAACTTTTCGAAATTTCTTCTGGAATAATATTCCATCGACCCCAAAAATATAGATATGCCTACACTTAACAATTACATTTCTCAATTTCGCATTTCATTTTTAAAATAGTTCATCTCCCAATTGCGTTCTTAAATCTTAACAATCATATATATGGACTCTTGGGACGCCATAGTCATTGATAATCCATCTCATATGAGAATAGAGTCGACCTGTTCACGGACCGATTAATTTTTTCATTTTTTTGTAATTAAATAACAAAATAACTATAAAATAGAGGAGAACGACGTTCAAATGCATTTTTAAACTGAACTGGTAAGAAAAATACAACAAAGTTTGGTTCTTATTCTTTAAAATGGGTTTGTGAAAGTTTTTAAGTAAGTCCCGAGTCATTATCGATCGTCACTCCATCCTTCACGATGTTTAAAGAAAACTGAAGTTAGAAAATAACATGTTTTAAAAGACTTTTAAATGAACTTTAGTTTTAATGAATAAAAATACAGCAGAGCATCGATTATCCGAATGTCGAGCAACCGAAAACTTTCCAGTCGGCAAATTTAAATTTTCGCTAGTGCTGTGGCGCTGCAATCTTTGCCTATGTCTTGGGTTACCCCAAGGACTTTAAACTACAGTATGTAGTTTAAAGTCCTTGGGGTAAATGTAAACTGTAGTATACAGTCCTTGGGGCTACCCCATTATTATTTTTGTTGGTTTGCGTGTTTTAGCTGGCAGCACTGGCACGACCATGAGAGGGTACTTAAGGACATACCAGAATTCGAACGTATTTGTTCGTACATAATCGGTTACCCGAACAACCCGTCCCAATTTATTCGGATAATCGATGCTCCACTGTAACTATATTTCTAAAAATTTAAAAGATAAAAATGTAGATATCTATATGCATTTCGCCTTCTTTCTTCGGCCTTATTAGTGGATCCACTAATGAGGCCGAAGAAAGAAGGCGAAATGCATATGAATAAAATGGAAAAAAACAGTCAGAGTAAAATAAACATCTTTTTAGCCCGTAATAAACTGTTTGCGGACCCCGGTTTGAGCAGCACTAACCTAGGAAATTTAATATAAAGGAAAATAATATAAAACCAAACCAATCATGCAAAGACTTTGGTGTTTTACCATAAAATTTATATGAAAGACATAAGAAATGTATGCACTTTCTAATTTTTAATGAATGTTTTTGAAAAATTAACCCCAGAGATAGACTAAAATATTGAAAGTATTTTAATTCGAGCTTTAAAAAACTTTAAACATTAATTTGTATTTATACAAAATTAGTGTAATTCTAGTCAATGTACGAAGCACCAGAACTGTTAATAAAATATTTTTAATATGAATTTTATCATCACATTAAAAGAACTAATTATATAAACAAGAGTACCGTGTAGTGAAACGATTACATCATGTAACCATTTTCTTCATTCAATAATTGAATTCGTCTCTTGCTTCTTATGGATATCATAAGATCATCTTCACTATCGTTGTCATCTTCGTTGTCGTAACCTTCGTATCCATCGGTATCAATTTCATCCTCGTCTGTGTCGACTTGCTCAAAAAGAAGTTCTTCTGGAACTTCTATGGAAGAAGTGTTAGGAGATATGTCCGAATCACTGGTGGAATCTACGTTGCTTATGATTTCGCAGTAACATGACAAACGGTCGTAATGACTATTTGCTAGTAGCAAAAGTAATTTCCACCGATACAGCTCAAAATTTAAAAAAGTGGAAAATGGTAGTGGAAGACACAGTTTCTTTACCAGATCGATTAGATCTTCACATTTAATTTGAAACAATTTTTGCATAAATAATGATTTAATGTGAAGTATATTATTCTCTCTGGCTTGATACGGAGCACAAGTCACATCTTCCGGAATACTTTCCAATTGAGTGTCATTTTCGATATGATTATCTGAATTAAGGTAACAACTTTGGTCCATTTTTGTAATTTCTTTCTCGTCGGTTTCTTCTTTATATACACCATATTTCGCAGTGAGATGATCCAAACAGCAACTAAATATAGTTCGAGCGCATCTCTGTCTAAGAGTGAGAGATGTTTTGCCCAGTAGACTAGGAATAATAAAATTTTTATTCAGCAATTTTTCCAGGGTAGTAAAATGCATATTGATGTAGTGATTCCATTGAAGTAATTCAAATAACGATCGTTCTAATTTATCAAAGTATTTATTTAGCAATCCTAATTAACAAAAAAAAAAAAAAATGCGTATATAAGAATCGATATAAAATGTATTTCAAATGAAAAAAATCATATACATAACCCATTCAATTTTAAAATACAGTAATTTAAGTATTTGGCATGTTCATTTCATTACGAAACAAATCATCTAACTAAAATAGGTTAGATGCTATTTCCTATTGACTAAAACAAGTTAGTGAATATGTTAATTGAGAAAATACAATAAATACAATGCATAAATGCTCTCAAATGATTATCATCACTTCAATTTCCGTCATTTCACTCATTGATGTGCTCGGTGTTGAATGATCAATCACATGTGACAGATTTAATATAACGCAATATAATACATGTTATTTTAGACAACAAACAGAAATATACTAGCATAATGAAATTTATTCAAATAAGTGCCATGACATCAATTAGAAACTTATAATATTGTGAACAAACTTAAAACAAACTAGAATGTATTGAGGATATGCATCCTTTATGATTCTTTTAAATATTCTTTTTTGAAAAATTCAGAAATTTATAAAGATTGTGGAGGTGCATCTGTTATGAGATTTTATTTAAAAATAATTTTTATATTATTAATTATTATAAAAAGGCAAAACACTTATTTTTGGAGGTAGAAGTGAGTTTCTAAAAAACTGCATACAGTCGATCCCCCTATAAGATCATTGATTTTTCCGTTTTATCTGAATTACATGTTGTACGAGTCACTTAGATTTTACAAATACGTGTGCCGGGCTGTGAACGACACACGTATTTGTAAAATCTAAGTGACTCGTACAACATGTAATTCA
>NW_019384386.1:772215-797412 GCF_000671375.1 Centruroides sculpturatus | reverse complement strand
ATGAATAAGAATATATATATATATATTCTTATTCATCTATATATATATAGATGAATAAGAATATATATATATATATTCTTATTCATTATATTAATGAATAAGAATATATATATATATATATTCTTAAAAATATTAAAATACTACATAAATTTGATTAATTCTTAATTCTTATAATTTTAAACTATAAGTGGATTGATTGCAATAATTTCATGTCAGCTTATTAAACAATAAGTGGCAATTAAAAAAAAAATTCTGCAGTCATTTCAGTTCTCAATTAAAAATTTAAAAATATCAATATTAATAAAGCATTGTTTAAACTACCATTCACAACAATCTCCATCTAATAAGATTGAAAATTGATGCTAAATTCTCTATACCAAAATAATATATATCAGTAAGAAGAATACAGCATTCATTTTATCAGACCAACTAATGTAATAAATGATTCCGCTACAATAAAAGTTTCAGGTAAATCCAATAATATAGCAATTATTTTTATAATTTACTCATCTTGCTACTTACAGTCCTTACTATTTTTAAGCATGTATTATTTTCTGGATTTTATTCAGTTGATGTATATGTTAACTTTACAATTTAATGGATAAAATTTTAAAATAAATTCACTAAAAGAAAACATTTATTTGATGTGTATGAGATACTTTTACCTGAATCAACAAGAGCTGATAGTTCTTCTGATACAGTAAATGGAAGTTCCCCTGCTTTCCATTCATCTCTATAAACAAAACTTGACTTTAAGGTTCTTGTTAATGACATCAAGACTGCTGGTATTCTAAGATTATGAATATAAAATATTATAGTTCTAAAATTTTTTAAAACTTAAAGAAAACATAAAATGTTTTAATATTTACCGTCCACCAATTAATACATCTGGAGAAGACAGACAAGGGCCACAAGGAGTGTATCCAACTCCAGCAATAGAAGGATCTGCATTAGCTTCAATTAGAGTATTTGCCAAATTTAAACTGCTTGTACAAAATAGATACCATAGAGCACTCTGGTTCATGCAGTTAACATAATTAAGCTGCAAAGAACAAATGAAATCAATGGAGAAGATTTAAACTTTTTCAAATAAATAAATGTCAAATTACAATAATTTAAATAAATATTTATATTCATTATTTGATTACTTTAAATAAATAATACAGCAAACCCTGTCCAAAATGGAACCTGAATAAAAAAGAAATCTGTAAATAGAAAAAAATTCTTCAGAATAAAGCAATCTTCTATGTTAGATTCTACTATAATCTGGAAATCTGTTGAACAGAGAAACAGAAGAGGTTTTTGAATACAAAGAATGCAACATAATCTGGATAAAATAGAAAATTAAAATTTAATTTAAAGACAAATAGGCTAAGTAAAATTGTCTCTTGGTATAACTGTCATTGTAGAGCATAACAAATTGTATTCCAAGAACAATTTGGAACCGTCTCAAAGAAATGAAAGTCATATGACGAGGACATACAGACACAGGATCTTTGTTGGAATTAACCAGAGGCAGAATTGATATCTTTCTAGAATCAAATAAGTTTCTGAGAATCAAGTTCAAGAATAAGCAACAAATGTAATTCATGAAAACAATAAGAATATGGTAACACAGTGCTGCCAATTTACCTTATATGGAATAGTTAGTAACTAACTAGTTCCAAGTATTTGAAAACAAGTTGATTAACATGTTAATAATTATAGAGACTAAAGTAAACAATTAATTTGAGTATTAAAATTCCTTAAGAAGTTAGTTCACAAAATAATTTGATCTCTGTATTATTGTGATGTGATTAGAATTTTTGATGTCAGAAAGACTAGTTCTTCGAACTCAAATTGGCTTGTACACTGTTATGTAAGCTAATATGGGCTGTATCTAACTCAAAAGTATTCAAATCTTGAGCACAAGTTCTTCCAAACAAAAACTTCTTACAATTGAATAGTTCTAAATTCATACATTAGTTATACATTTAGACTAGTTCTAAATTCATATATCTTTAGTTGAAATCATATTAGATTAATTTGGATTAAGCTTAATAGTAAAAAATTTTTATGTATGCAAATCCATGGTCACACCTTGCAATTTTCAGCCACAAAGGCAATGGCAACTTCTGTTCTCATTAATTGGTAAACACCTTCAAAAATTGGCACAACTGCAACTGCAACTAGAAACAAAAAGTTTGTTCTACTCACATCAATCGCAATTGCACATTCAATCAGCAAACATCTTTGTGCCACATCATATGATGGCAACATTGAAAATAGTTCATCATATTGGTGGAAAGTAAGAGGATTGATACTTGTACAGAATTGAGATTGATCAAGGTTATTCAGACTCACAAATGCCTGTGGGATTGTAATTCTTCATTTTATCAAAGATTTTTATCTCTTCATGTATTCTCACCAGCTCAAACAAAATGATTGCCTTTTTTTCTTTTATTCATTGCAGAAAAGGAACTGCTTGCCATTTTAATAAGAAAAGTGACTAAAATTACATAAATACTCTGAAGTAGAATGTGTTGGTAAACTTACAAAAGTAGTCAAAAACAAGCTATGATAATTTTATTGGTTTATTATGAGGTCATGTGTTTCTGAGTTGCAATGCCAACAATGTGATCATGACAAGACATGACCAACTCATGCTTGTTGCAGTTGTGGTCGGTTGTCTGCATAGCTGGAAATTGCTAGGTGTGACCACTGCTTTAAAGTGATTTTATTCTGTAACATAACTGTGCAGCATTTCTCTAGTATAGTTTATAGATAAAAAAAATTAAAACCTGTTCAAAAGAGAAAAATATTCATTACTGTGCAATCAATTCCAGTTTACGTAAGTTTTACTGTATAACAACTTTACTGTTTTTCTTGACAAAAGAAATGTAAATTTAAATGAAAAACATAAATTCATTTATTCTTTAAATTTGCAAATTTTCATTATGATCATCATCATCAGTAATATTACATACTACTAAAATTTTAATATATTAAAAAAGAATAATGTTTCTTCATAAATTATATTTGCTATAATCACATTATAAATTTATTTTTGTACTATATATAATAATCATAAATAAATTTTTACTTACATCTAATGTTGTAAACTGCAAAAGATATTTCAACACATCTTTTAAATGCTCTTCTCTATGTAATTTATTTTGAAGTTTCCAATTTGGACGGCACAGAGCCATTAATGGAGTATTTCCATGAGAATCTGTTGATGTAATGTCTGCTCCAGCTTGGATCAGTTTTTCAGTAAGTTCAAGATCAGGATATGTGAAAAGCAAACGGATAAGAGCAGGTGTGTCTCCGAGATAAACATTAACTTCTGCTCTATGTGCTAATAAAAATTAATAGAATCATTAATTTCATATAAACTGTAGAATATAAAAAAAATAATAAAAAAACTGTACACATTTTTATCACTTAAAATTAATAAATAAAGTTTTTATTACACTATTATTTTTAAATATAAGTTGAAAAAAATTTGAAAAGCCAATTACTACCATGTGTTTAAAATGATAAGACTAATAACATATGCATTAAATCAGATAGAAAGTAAAATAATGTATTATTTGAGTAGGGAATACAAAGATTTTAACAGTAATTACTTTGCATAATAAATGTATGTAACACAACAAACTTTTTTTTTTGTATAATATAATAAAAATAAGAGCTTATTAACCTTATAAGATATATATAATGCTCATCCTAATTTAGAAATATTTCTTAGGAGAACAGAAAAAATCAATTTTCATATAGCTTGTCACAAAAATTTTTGCCTGACAATGGTATAATACTCTTATGTTCATGAATTTTTAGGACAATTATATTTTTACATGCTTAAAGATCAAATTTCAGCTTCTTAATTATGTTCATTATTTTTTTTATGCACTCTAGAAAGTGACTAGCAAGCCAAGGAAAAGAAAATGGTAAAAGCAAGACCTCAAAAGCTGATAAAATATTAGTGTAAAAATGGTTGAAAGCATAGAAAAGGCCATACAGAATAAGTATGGAGATTTGGCCCCTACATAGATAATGGAGAAAATTGGCCTAAAGGATCAGTGAATGATTACTTATTGTCCAACACTGAACCAAATTTTTCACAAATTTTAAGGTTTCTTATGAAAATGTGAGTATTGAATTTTGCATGATATCACTGTTTGTGTGTCAAATTGCAGAGTAAAAAATGTGTCATTACCGAAAAAAGTGTATACAAGATAGTGTATATTAGAAAGTGCAGAAAAATTAGAAATTATTAGAATTTAAAAAATATAGTATAGATCTACATTTTATCTTCAAATATAGTATAGATCTACATTTTATCTTCATAATAAACATTTTATAAAAATAATTTATAATTTATTTTCAAAATTCATAATAATTTTTAATTTTTGGATAAAAATCATCTCTTTGTATGTTCTACTTCTAAAAAATATACATCTTGTTAAGGTTGAACAGAGATGATGTCTTGTAAAGAATGTGTCAAAAAGAATAGTTTTACAACAACACTACAGAATTTAATAAAGATTATAAATTAACATAACATTTCCTATAAAATTACAAAAAAACTGTCTGAATACAATATTTACATAGGGTATAACTGTCTACAAACATATTCCGAATTTGTTAAAGTAATAAAATCATAGAACAAATAAATCCAAATTTCTAAGAATGTAGAAAGTTTAAAAATGTTTATTTAAATATTGAAATAAATCATTCAGTGAAAATGTATTAAAATTTTTTAACATTTTTAATTTATAATTTTTTTAAAATATTAAAAATATATTTTATGACAACCAGACACATTTGTGAATAGTTATTAATAGTTTATCATGCTTTTTAATATCTCAAAATGGTTATCTGTAAACTATTGATATTGTTTTAAAGAAGATTTTATGACATTAATGTCATACCAATAAAAACTTAGTTGCAATTCATTAAAACAGATTAAGTAAATAGTCAAATTTGGAAGAGGATATTTCTTCTGTTAATTAAAACTTTCATATTTTATAAAATGTTGTAGTTACAAATATTAAATTTAATTTGAAGTATAGAACAGAGATGGAAAAGTTCAATCTTACAATAATGATGCAGATGAAGAAAATAAAGTTCAATTTATTGCAATGAAGAGCTTACCTATGAAACAATCAATCAACTCCAACAACTGTTCTCGTAATTCAGGAAAAGTTGTAATAACTGAATCATTTAGACCTATCACACGTGCTACTTCTGGATTCCATCTGGAAATCAATTTCAAAAATTACAGATACTATATATAATTCATTTATTAAATCATTAAAATGCATAATTCTGATCTTAAAATTCAAAGCATAGAAATTAAGTATGAGAACTAAATTCATGCACATGCATGCACACACACTAAAGATTTTATATTATACTTTATCATTACAATGTAACCCTGATTTATGACTACTTGAGGATTGGGACTGAATCCAGTCAGGAAAAAACTGAAGAAACTTTTTGAAGATGTCTGTCTCAGATTTGTCAGCCCCATTCCTCACCACCTGGCTGCTCCATTGTGTAATGGCTGAATTCATGATGAGCTTGATAAAAAGGCTCTCTCAGTGACCACAGGGCAGAAAAAGTAAAAACCAAAGGCTAATATGTTTAGCATTTGTTCTAAACAGAGCAATCCTGATTTCTTATAAATTATTATGTGATGATGAAAAGACAATGTCAGTAGTAAGACACAAAGATAACAGAACACCAATAGATAACTCATGAACAATCAACAGAAAGTATATCTACCTGACCCTAACTAGAAATATACAAACTGACAATTAGAAGTCAATAACATTCATATTGATTTAATCTCATTAAATTTACACATTAATGTGCATGTGCTCATTTACAACAGTTGATGACATCAACAATATATGGTATGTAACTCCCTTAAGCCAGGAATCATTTTTTAATGGCTTTTTACTAAGCGCTCAATAAGCGCTGGACTCTGAGCCAACTAACCTGTTTGGAAAGTGAGCATTCAGTTTCTGATAAAACTATTTCTGAATGCACTCTTTGGTCTGATGAAGTTAGATGCCTTGGGTAAACTACACATTACATACAATTGTAACTTTGCACAATTGCTGTATCAATTAGTTATTTTGGATAAAAGCATAACATACAGAACAGCAATTTCCATGCAAGTTCCATGATATTCTCTTTGTTTCCCAAATCTGTGAAAATTCAACACTTTTCAAGTTTTCCATGATCACTATAAACTCTTTTAACTTCAAAGAAAGCTAATGAAATTAAAAACTTTACAGTTAATTATTTAATCTGTATAAGAAATAAATACGTACCAAAAATAAATTAATTTGTAAATTAAGCTGTTGTTACATATATCTTAAAGTCTGAAACTGAATAATCAATAACAAACATAATTTATTTTATAATTTACTATGCTTAAAAATAAAAATAACAAAAGAAAAAGTATTTGAAAATTGCAACAAACATATTAAAACAAATGTATTTATACAAAGAGTAACATATTAAAGGTAGCCCTCGGTTTACGCTGCAGTTCTGCTCCTACAAAAGCTGGCACAAATTGAATCGGCATAAAACAACAAACCCATATTTACAGTGAGATATAAGGTTAGGTTCTACATAAGTGAAAAATAAGCAAATAATTTTGTTTATTAATACAATGTAATACAAAATACATATATTATAAATTNTATAAGATCATTGATTTTTCCGTTTTATCTGAATTACATGTTGTACGAGTCACTTAGATTTTACAAATATGTTAGCCGTTCACAGCCCGGCACACGTATTTGTAAAATCTAAGTGACTCGTACAACATGTAATTCAGATAAAACGGAAAAATCAATGATCTTATAGGGGGATCGACTGTATAAAAATTTTACTTTTTATGCATTTAAGTCCGACTCACCTCAAAATATGACACACAATCTCCTCTATCTTTCCATCAAAATTTAATAGCATCAATGTCCTATATATAGAAATAACCTGCAAAGTTTCAAAAATTTTGGTTTATGCATTTCTGAGATATAAGGCAAAATAGATGCCTGTCCATCCATACATTTCCATCATATACAATTTTGTAATGGTATTTTACATTTTTGGACTTGTGGAGTGTCAAAATGCTGAGAAATGAAAAAAACCAGGGAGGTTTAAAATTTGGCATTTCCTTATATCAGTGGGAAACTAAAATTATATGATTCCTAACCCTTATTGTCCATTAGCATCCATCATCTGAGAGACACTTTTATAATTTCAACATTTTTACTAGTAACATACTATTATAGAATGAATGAAGCTGGTTGCAATTGAATAAACAAAGAAACAAGGTAACCGAAGCTAGAAGATCAGGAGAAGAACGTAAGGAGAAAAATAATTCAAGAATGAAGGGGAAAAATTATTACCAATTTGTTAGAATTGCTAATTCAAGAAAATTTTTTTGTTTGTTTATTCAGCTTTGTTGAACCCCTACGATCCAAGATAGCTTTTACTCATTCATAAGTGCAATTTACTGAAAAGCAGGAAAAAATCCAAATTCCATACAAAACAAAGATGAGAATATGAAGTATTGGTGTAACATTAAAAGCAAGTTTAGGTTTTTTCAGAAATTCTATAAATGACAAACTCACCTGACATAGCAAGCAACTGTTACACATAAATCACTTAAAAATAATATTCTAAAAATAGCAGTTTGTATTGCATAGTATTTGCCATCGTTATCTACAGAAAAACTTCAGTGAAAATGGCACTACTGGCTGATGAAAACAATATTTTGATTCAAAGGAGTAGGTCATAAACAATTGATAATGCTGGAAGTAAAGATGTTATTCTTATAACAACAGGTCTTGAGGTTTTCTTACTGTCAGTTGTTTGTCATTTTGAAATGACGTTGACCTTACCAGAACTGGAAAAAGTTTCCTTAATTAGTCATCATCTATTTGACACAAAGACCTTACGTAAACTAAGTGATGGAAAATTCAGTTTTATCAGATGACTACTTGTTTAAGATAATTATAAATGTCATATTATGTCAACAGTAAAAGAAACATCTTACAAAGTTAAAAATCAACACTGCTGTTATGTCAAGAAAATGCACAAAATTTCTGCAACCTGCTGATATTTCTTGAAATAAAAGCTTTAAAATTGCAAATTCTCAGTATTAAAGCTAGTGGATGCAAGAAGTTTAATAAAGAATTGCTTAACACAGTATTTCCTAAACTCAGAAAGCAAAGGAGGAATAAGGTTGTAATAGTAAAAATGTGACTGGCAATGATATAAGACAATTTTTCAATTCTTTCCAGCAATCAACATTCAAATCAACATCAATGTGTTTTCTCAATTAACATAAAATAAGGTAAATGAATTTATATATATATATATATTCTTAAAAATATTAAAATACTACATAAATTTGATTAATTCTTAATTCTTATAATTTTAAACTATAAGTGGATTGATTGCAATAATTTCATGTCAGCTTATTAAACAATAAGTGGCAATTAAAAAAAAAATTCTGCAGTCATTTCAGTTCTCAATTAAAAATTTAAAAATATCAATATTAATAAAGCATTGTTTAAACTACCATTCACAACAATCTCCATCTAATAAGATTGAAAATTGATGCTAAATTCTCTATACCAAAATAATATATATCAGTAAGAAGAATACAGCATTCATTTTATCAGACCAACTAATGTAATAAATGATTCCGCTACAATAAAAGTTTCAGGTAAATCCAATAATATAGCAATTATTTTTATAATTTACTCATCTTGCTACTTACAGTCCTTACTATTTTTAAGCATGTATTATTTTCTGGATTTTATTCAGTTGATGTATATGTTAACTTTACAATTTAATGGATAAAATTTTAAAATAAATTCACTAAAAGAAAACATTTATTTGATGTGTATGAGATACTTTTACCTGAATCAACAAGAGCTGATAGTTCTTCTGATACAGTAAATGGAAGTTCCCCTGCTTTCCATTCATCTCTATAAACAAAACTTGACTTTAAGGTTCTTGTTAATGACATCAAGACTGCTGGTATTCTAAGATTATGAATATAAAATATTATAGTTCTAAAATTTTTTAAAACTTAAAGAAAACATAAAATGTTTTAATATTTACCGTCCACCAATTAATACATCTGGAGAAGACAGACAAGGGCCACAAGGAGTGTATCCAACTCCAGCAATAGAAGGATCTGCATTAGCTTCAATTAGAGTATTTGCCAAATTTAAACTGCTTGTACAAAATAGATACCATAGAGCACTCTGGTTCATGCAGTTAACATAATTAAGCTGCAAAGAACAAATGAAATCAATGGAGAAGATTTAAACTTTTTCAAATAAATAAATGTCAAATTACAATAATTTAAATAAATATTTATATTCATTATTTGATTACTTTAAATAAATAATACAGCAAACCCTGTCCAAAATGGAACCTGAATAAAAAAGAAATCTGTAAATAGAAAAAAATTCTTCAGAATAAAGCAATCTTCTATGTTAGATTCTACTATAATCTGGAAATCTGTTGAACAGAGAAACAGAAGAGGTTTTTGAATACAAAGAATGCAACATAATCTGGATAAAATAGAAAATTAAAATTTAATTTAAAGACAAATAGGCTAAGTAAAATTGTCTCTTGGTATAACTGTCATTGTAGAGCATAACAAATTGTATTCCAAGAACAATTTGGAACCGTCTCAAAGAAATGAAAGTCATATGACGAGGACATACAGACACAGGATCTTTGTTGGAATTAACCAGAGGCAGAATTGATATCTTTCTAGAATCAAATAAGTTTCTGAGAATCAAGTTCAAGAATAAGCAACAAATGTAATTCATGAAAACAATAAGAATATGGTAACACAGTGCTGCCAATTTACCTTATATGGAATAGTTAGTAACTAACTAGTTCCAAGTATTTGAAAACAAGTTGATTAACATGTTAATAATTATAGAGACTAAAGTAAACAATTAATTTGAGTATTAAAATTCCTTAAGAAGTTAGTTCACAAAATAATTTGATCTCTGTATTATTGTGATGTGATTAGAATTTTTGATGTCAGAAAGACTAGTTCTTCGAACTCAAATTGGCTTGTACACTGTTATGTAAGCTAATATGGTAAATGTATCTAACTCAAAAGTATTCAAATCTTGAGCACAAGTTCTTCCAAACAAAAACTTCTTACAATTGAATAGTTCTAAATTCATACATTAGTTATACATTTAGACTAGTTCTAAATTCATATATCTTTAGTTGAAATCATATTAGATTAATTTGGATTAAGCTTAATAGTAAAAAATTTTTATGTATGCAAATCCATGGTCACACCTTGCAATTTTCAGCCACAAAGGCAATGGCAACTTCTGTTCTCATTAAACACCTTCAAAAATTGGCACAACTGCAACTGCAACTAGAAACAAAAAGTTTGTTCTACTCACATCAATCGCAATTGCACATTCAATCAGCAAACATCTTTGTGCCACATCATATGATGGCAACATTGAAAATAGTTCATCATATTGGTGGAAAGTAAGAGGATTGATACTTGTACAGAATTGAGATTGATCAAGGTTATTCAGACTCACAAATGCCTGTGGGATTGTAATTCTTCATTTTATCAAAGATTTTTATCTCTTCATGTATTCTCACCAGCTCAAACAAAATGATTGCCTTTTTTTCTTTTATTCATTGCAGAAAAGGAACTGCTTGCCATTTTAATAAGAAAAGTGACTAAAATTACATAAATACTCTGAAGTAGAATGTGTTGGTAAACTTACAAAAGTAGTCAAAAACAAGCTATGATAATTTTATTGGTTTATTATGAGGTCATGTGTTTCTGAGTTGCAATGCCAACAATGTGATCATGACAAGACATGACCAACTCATGCTTGTTGCAGTTGTGGTCGGTTGTCTGCATAGCTGGAAATTGCTAGGTGTGATCACTGCTTTAAAGTGATTTTATTCTGTAACATAACTGTGCAGCATTTCTCTAGTATAGTTTATAGATAAAAAAAATTAAAACCTGTTCAAAAGAGAAAAATATTCATTACTGTGCAATCAATTCCAGTTTACGTAAGTTTTACTGTATAACAACTTTACTGTTTTTCTTGACAAAAGAAATGTAAATTTAAATGAAAAACATAAATTCATTTATTCTTTAAATTTGCAAATTTTCATTATGATCATCATCATCAGTAATATTACATACTACTAAAATTTTAATATATTAAAAAAGAATAATGTTTCTTCATAAATTATATTTGCTATAATCACATTATAAATTTATTTTTGTACTATATATAATAATCATAAATAAATTTTTACTTACATCTAATGTTGTAAACTGCAAAAGATATTTCAACACATCTTTTAAATGCTCTTCTCTATGTAATTTATTTTGAAGTTTCCAATTTGGACGGCACAGAGCCATTAATGGAGTATTTCCATGAGAATCTGTTGATGTAATGTCTGCTCCAGCTTGGATCAGTTTTTCAGTAAGTTCAAGATCAGGATATGTGAAAAGCAAACGGATAAGAGCAGGTGTGTCTCCGAGATAAACATTAACTTCTGCTCTATGTGCTAATAAAAATTAATAGAATCATTAATTTCATATAAACTGTAGAATATAAAAAAAATAATAAAAAAACTGTACACATTTTTATCACTTAAAATTAATAAATAAAGTTTTTATTACACTATTATTTTTAAATATAAGTTGAAAAAAATTTGAAAAGCCAATTACTACCATGTGTTTAAAATGATAAGACTAATAACATATGCATTAAATCAGATAGAAAGTAAAATAATGTATTATTTGAGTAGGGAATACAAAGATTTTAACAGTAATTACTTTGCATAATAAATGTATGTAACACAACAAACTTTTTTTTTTGTATAATATAATAAAAATAAGAGCTTATTAACCTTATAAGATATATATAATGCTCATCCTAATTTAGAAATATTTCTTAGGAGAACAGAAAAAATCAATTTTCATATAGCTTGTCACAAAAATTTTTGCCTGACAATGGTATAATACTCTTATGTTCATGAATTTTTAGGACAATTATATTTTTACATGCTTAAAGATCAAATTTCAGCTTCTTAATTATGTTCATTATTTTTTTTATGCACTCTAGAAAGTGACTAGCAAGCCAAGGAAAAGAAAATGGTAAAAGCAAGACCTCAAAAGCTGATAAAATATTAGTGTAAAAATGGTTGAAAGCATAGAAAAGGCCATACAGAATAAGTATGGAGATTTGGCCCCTACATAGATAATGGAGAAAATTGGCCTAAAGGATCAGTGAATGATTACTTATTGTCCAACACTGAACCAAATTTTTCACAAATTTTAAGGTTTCTTATGAAAATGTGAGTATTGAATTTTGCATGATATCACTGTTTGTGTGTCAAATTGCAGAGTAAAAAATGTGTCATTACCGAAAAAAGTGTATACAAGATAGTGTATATTAGAAAGTGCAGAAAAATTAGAAATTATTAGAATTTAAAAAATATAGTATAGATCTACATTTTATCTTCAAATATAGTATAGATCTACATTTTATCTTCATAATAAACATTTTATAAAAATAATTTATAATTTATTTTCAAAATTCATAATAATTTTTAATTTTTGGATAAAAATCATCTCTTTGTATGTTCTACTTCTAAAAAATATACATCTTGTTAAGGTTGAACAGAGATGATGTCTTGTAAAGAATGTGTCAAAAAGAATAGTTTTACAACAACACTACAGAATTTAATAAAGATTATAAATTAACATAACATTTCCTATAAAATTACAAAAAAACTGTCTGAATACAATATTTACATAGGGTATAACTGTCTACAAACATATTCCGAATTTGTTAAAGTAATAAAATCATAGAACAAATAAATCCAAATTTCTAAGAATGTAGAAAGTTTAAAAATGTTTATTTAAATATTGAAATAAATCATTCAGTGAAAATGTATTAAAATTTTTTAACATTTTTAATTTATAATTTTTTTAAAATATTAAAAATATATTTTATGACAACCAGACACATTTGTGAATAGTTATTAATAGTTTATCATGCTTTTTAATATCTCAAAATGGTTATCTGTAAACTATTGATATTGTTTTAAAGAAGATTTTATGACATTAATGTCATACCAATAAAAACTTAGTTGCAATTCATTAAAACAGATTAAGTAAATAGTCAAATTTGGAAGAGGATATTTCTTCTGTTAATTAAAACTTTCATATTTTATAAAATGTTGTAGTTACAAATATTAAATTTAATTTGAAGTATAGAACAGAGATGGAAAAGTTCAATCTTACAATAATGATGCAGATGAAGAAAATAAAGTTCAATTTATTGCAATGAAGAGCTTACCTATGAAACAATCAATCAACTCCAACAACTGTTCTCGTAATTCAGGAAAAGTTGTAATAACTGAATCATTTAGACCTATCACACGTGCTACTTCTGGATTCCATCTGGAAATCAATTTCAAAAATTACAGATACTATATATAATTCATTTATTAAATCATTAAAATGCATAATTCTGATCTTAAAATTCAAAGCATAGAAATTAAGTATGAGAACTAAATTCATGCACATGCATGCACACACACTAAAGATTTTATATTATACTTTATCATTACAATGTAACCCTGATTTATGACTACTTGAGGATTGGGACTGAATCCAGTCAGGAAAAAACTGAAGAAACTTTTTGAAGATGTCTGTCTCAGATTTGTCAGCCCCAT
This sequence comes from Centruroides sculpturatus, assembly GCF_000671375.1. Taxonomy (NCBI): domain Eukaryota; kingdom Metazoa; phylum Arthropoda; class Arachnida; order Scorpiones; family Buthidae; genus Centruroides; species Centruroides sculpturatus. The sequence goes on along the minus strand of NW_019384386.1, from coordinate 783,636 downwards.
TCCTCACCACCTGGCTGCTCCATTGTGTAATGGCTGAATTCATGATGAGCTTGATAAAAAGGCTCTCTCAGTGACCACAGGGCAGAAAAAGTAAAAACCAAAGGCTAATATGTTTAGCATTTGTTCTAAACAGAGCAATCCTGATTTCTTATAAATTATTATGTGATAATGAAAAGACAATGTCAGTAGTAAGACACAAAGATAACAGAACACCAATAGATAACTCATGAACAATCAACAGAAAGTATATCTACCTGACCCTAACTAGAAATATACAAACTGACAATTAGAAGTCAATAACATTCATATTGATTTAATCTCATTAAATTTACACATTAATGTGCATGTGCTCATTTACAACAGTTGATGACATCAACAATATATGGTATGTAACTCCCTTAAGCCAGGAATCATTTTTTAATGGGTTTTTACTAAGCGCTCAATAAGCGCTGGACTCTGAGCCAACTAACCTGTTTGGAAAGTGAGCATTCAGTTTCTGATAAAACTATTTCTGAATGCACTCTTTGGTCTGATGAAGTTAGATGCCTTGGGTAAACTACACATTACATACAATTGTAACTTTGCACAATTGCTGTATCAATTAGTTATTTTGGATAAAAGCATAACATACAGAACAGCAATTTCCATGCAAGTTCCATGATATTCTCTTTGTTTCCCAAATCTGTGAAAATTCAACACTTTTCAAGTTTTCCATGATCACTATAAACTCTTTTAACTTCAAAGAAAGCTAATGAAATTAAAAACTTTACAGTTAATTATTTAATCTGTATAAGAAATAAATACGTACCAAAAATAAATTAATTTGTAAATTAAGCTGTTGTTACATATATCTTAAAGTCTGAAACTGAATAATCAATAACAAACATAATTTATTTTATAATTTACTATGCTTAAAAATAAAAATAACAAAAGAAAAAGTATTTGAAAATTGCAACAAACATATTAAAACAAATGTATTTATACAAAGAGTAACATATTAAAGGTAGCCCTCGGTTTACGCTGCAGTTCTGCTCCTACAAAAGCTGGCACAAATTGAATCGGCATAAAACAACAAACCCATATTTACAGTGAGATATAAGGTTAGGTTCTACATAAGTGAAAAATAAGCAAATAATTTTGTTTATTAATACAATGTAATACAAAATACATATATTATAAATTTAATTTTTAAAAATGTATTTTATGATAAAATAAAATGAAATGTTTTTATTAAAAATTCTTAAGAAAAACAAATTATATTTCAAAGTTTCGTATCTCTTACATTTTTTGGAAAAAGTATCCAATTGTAATTGTTTAGATTTTTATTTTCTTTCATTAATAATTTTGGAATATGGTCGATTGGATGCAATGATGCTCCTTTTTACATTTGCACTTCGCTTCCAATCATTATCTAACTCACAAAGTTCATCCGTCAAACTTTCCATAGTTGAAAGGATACACTAACCCGAAATAGAGCTACAGATGAATGGAGATGCTGAATTGGTTGACCACTGGCTGCTGTAGTGCATATTTAAGATCAGTTTGGGTGGAAAAATTGAAGTTGATTTTGTCTCGCTAAAGAAAGTCAGATATTGTCTGACTGACAAGAAGTAGATATCATCTGGCCAACGAGAAGTAGATTTTGTTTCACTAATGACAATTTGTGATTGCCGGAAGTGCTACTGCATCGTAACATGTTTTCCTGAACAAACTGATATGGGAAACGAATTATTCACATTCCTTAGCGCTCTGGATTCTGACTAAATTTATTCAACTATTAAGTTTAATAACTTGACTCGTGGGAACCTAAACGTTTAGTATTTTAATATTAATTTAATGCAAATGTATACATACCCAATAATATTAAACAGAAAAAATAAATATATTCAATAAAAATCTTAGTTTTAATGAATGTACAATGTCGTGGCTCAGTAAATATGTCAACACTGAAATGAAAATCAGTCTAGCATAGGAAAAATCGGGGAATTACACCATGAAACGGCGAATTGTGCAGCGGCATTATTGTGAATTGGTGTAAATTGAGCTGGTGTAAACCAAGGGCTACCTGTATATATAAGAAATTATTACTTTATTAAAAAAAATTTAAATATCACAAAATTAATCTTTATTCACTTTACCTATCTTTCACATAAAGATGAAGGGAATGTATATAAAAATCTAACAATAATTCCATTGGACTTTGACTAAATTGCCTTGCTAATGTCATCCAACGAGGATTAAACTATAAAAAAAAAAAAATAATCATGCTATGTAATACATTCATCACTTACAATTAATTAAATAAGAACAAAAACCAATTTTTAAATACATATTAATTACGTAAAAAGTAGTGCCATCAGATCAGAAAGCTTTAATGTATTATTATATTTCCAAGTTGAAAGTTTGTCAGATGATAAAATTCTAACTAAAATATCTTGTATAAAAAATATTAATAGTGAAATGAGTTTCGTTTCATTATTAATATTAATAAACTCATTTCTAAACAGCATTTGCCCGAATAGTATTATTCAAATATAATTTCATTTTATACAGAAAAATATTACTTATCATATACTCAATCAATTTTTACAGACATTCAAAAATAAATCATCTTTTAAAATATTTGTCAAAATAATAAACTAATATATTGTTTTGCTAATGTTTTCCAAATATTTAAAAATTTACTTAATTTTTGAACAATACTCAAGCTATTGTAGACTATTAAAGTTAAAAAGTACTGAAAACAAACTAATATTTTCAATAATTAACAGCAATGAGAAACTAATTTTAACCATCCTGTAATACTGAAAAATTTAATTTTATACTTTCAATAATAACCTGAGGTCTGTTTGTTTACAATAACATACTATACTAAGTTTCTACAATTAATCTTTTGGTTTCATGAATTTATTCTGTATAACATCTTATTTTACTATCATTTCTTAACTTTAATTGTAACAAAAGATGAGTTGTAATCAAATAATAAAAGAAAATAAAGTAATTTTTTAAATAAAACTAAAAACCCAAATATATAAACAAAGCTATTTTCATAAATAATTTAAAAAAGAAGAATAGAAGAATTTTAGCAAAATATTTTCATTAATTACACACACAAAAATTATTCCATAACATATCTAAACATACTGGAAACTATATTACTTACTGTAATTAGTTTATATGAGAAATTATATTCCTTCTAAATTAAATTAATTATCAAGCTACATATTTATTTATGCATATATTTCATAATTCACAATAAACTCACTATATACACTCAATAAAATTTCATTGTACAGTAATGAGTGTTTTCATCCTCTAATATTGACTAATTTAACAGATTAGTCAATATTAGAGGATGAAAACACTCATTACTGTACAATGAAATTGTTAGGTTTAACAGATCTAACAATTTTAGATTCTAAGAAATCTTAACAAGAATAGAGAGATAAAATTTCATTTCTCTAGGACTTCATTTAAGATTTTATTCTTTAAAAGAAAAAAATTGTCTTCATTAAGAAGGTAAAAATTACTACAAATAATAAGTAATTCTGACTGAAATTAGATCATAATACTTCATCCATCTGTATTGAAAAAATTTCGATTCTTTCATTCCCATAGTGTTTGAGAAATCTTTTAAACATCTTGCATAAATGTAATTTTTAAATTTTCTTTCTCTTTTTTCTAAATGCATGTAAAGAACAAAAGTAATAATGTAATAACACACAATAGATTTATATTAATGTGAGAAGGTGAAAAGGGAATTTAATGTTAAATATTAGGTTTAAAAAATTTATATTTTATAAATCTAGCAAATACTGTTGCAGATTGTAATCAATAACCAAAATGCTTGCTAAAAAATTATAGAAGATAATTCTAATATACAGCAGCTGATATGTTCAATTAAATGCTGAATATCTCATTTCTAAAATAAATTGTGTAAAACTGAAGATGTCACTTATTTCAATAATAAAATATTCTTTACAATTATTATAAGAAAGCTTGATTTTTGAAAATGAAATATCAGAAAAAAGTTTTGCTATTAAATGACTTACTAACTATATTTTTACTCTGATTATAACATAGGTATGAGGCAATGCCTTATGAACTGAAAAATCTGATTTGCATTGTAACCACAAACTATTAGATATTGAGTCATGATATGGAAATATGTTCAGTTAGTATAAATTGAACTTTTAACTTTCTAGCAATAATCTATATTGCTAGAAAGTTGAATGAGATTATTGTGTTGAACTACAGAAATGCATATTGCAATATCTGTATTCAAGATCCAAAGATTTATTTTTTGAGTACAGTAGAGCGTTGATTTTCCGAAAGTCAATCATTCGAAACGTCAATCATCCGAAAGAATTCCAGTCGGCAAATTTAAATTTTCGCCAGTGCTGTGGCGCTTCAATTTTTGGCTATGTCTTGGGCTACTCAAATATTTTACGTTTTTGATACTAAATTTACATCTGAAGTATAATTTTTTTATTATTTTTATATTTTTCAATATATTTATTTTGTTTGTACAAAATAAAAAAATAATTTTTAACGATACAATAGTCTTTGTTAGGCTTAACATCGACGAAAATTCAACGCGAAGCGACACGCAACAAATAAAAATTTTGACATCACATACGTTAAACTATTTTTTCGTACGTAAATCAGTTATCCGAAATATCAGTTATCCGGACAACCCCAGTCCCCAATTGATTCGGAAAATCNCTGTGCGAGGTAAGTACTCTGGCTGGCAGGCAAAATACTTCTTTTTTTTGCCAGGAAAATAACGGAAAATTTTTCTCCGCCAGGTGGCTCTAGGCAATACGATTAAAATCGACGTGGGAGATGACGTGCCGAAAGAGGTCGATTCTGTCAAAGTGGCCGGAAGTAGACAGCCCAGTCCGCCTTATTCCGTTTGTTGGCAAGGTCAGTAAAATCCGGAGATAAAGATTTCCCTCCTCAGTCACTTCGAAGTGACGTAGAAGGAAAACGGAAATGCGAGTGATCAAAGTGCGCTCTTCTAACTGGAGGTGTGTTTTTTTTTCTCGTTTCAGGATGTAGGTGGCCGGTGGGTCCGGCGGTCGACGACTGGGAGGAAGACGGCCGCGACCGATGCCCCGGCGGATACCTGCGCTACAGCGAGTACGTCGCCTTCGACCCCTCGCGGATCTGCCTGAGATATTTGGTGCAGTTGCGGGACTGAAGAGCGCGCGCTCCGGTACGTCGCCCGATCGAGTCGTCCCCCGACGCGCTCCCCGGACCAAACGCTCCGCCGCGTCCGACGTTCGTCGTCGTCGTCCCTTTAATACCCGCCGCGACGCGGACGACGCGCTTCCATCTTAAAGAGAGCCGTTTTTAAGAAAAGTTCTAGATACTTTATTCGCTACCCGTTTATAACAGTTTACCGTACGAAACGTTTTCCGTTTATAAGGTTATTCCCAGATTATATATATATATACATACATAAATAATGAAATAATCATTCTTGCATTCTTATTTCAACACATTTGTCAAAACTAAATCTTCTAGTTAAAATGACATAGAGACTAATAACATGTACTACTGTCATGAACTCTTCTACATTCATTTTTTAAAAAAGACCAAGTGCAGTAAATCAACTTTATAAATCTTTAATGCTGCTATTAATTTCAGATGAACAACATATCCCTCTTCAGGTTGTTTTTACAATGCAGTATATCCACTCAGTTAATAGATCTACAGTACAGATATCACTCAACTCCAATTCAGATACAATGTTACAACTTCTATGTTACAGGAGAAAGTTGTGTTAAAACACATTGTCAGGATCAAATATTGGTTATGTAAAATATATATATAAAAAAAAAGTTATCTGTTACCTATATATAAAAAAGTTATCAATTTTTTAAAATAAATGCTCTCCATTTGAAAAATGGAGAATGAGAAATGTGTTTGCTTCAGAGATATGTTTGAAATTAAATTGAAACATTGTTAAAATAGAAAACTCATTCAACTCAAATCTGTTTTTGAAGAGAAAATTCTAAAAAGTAGAACAGAGATATGGAACCTCAAGGTAGAAACTTCAGGTTACCAACAGAGTACTAGAAGAAAAGATACAATTTTATCTTGCAGTTTTTGGTGAGGCCTATTCTGGCACACTATCTCCTTCAGAAATTAAAGGAACTTTAGTTTTATTCATATACAGAAACATGACATATGGATGATCTGTCAAAGGGAATCCTCCTGTGAGTTCTTTTTATGTGAAACTGGCCCCTATTTAAGTTATTAACCTGAAAAAACTGGCTTATATGATGGCTTTCTGTAATACTAAATGATATGGAGCATGCACACAGACATTCATTTATTCTACATTTTAAAAAAATCGATAGAACAAAAATCAGTATTCTACTGAAATTTGTTCTGTTATCTTTGGTAAGAATACTATATATATTGACTCTTTTCTTCACTTGAAGGTGATACTGTAGAAGTGTCGAAAATGTTAGTGAAATTATAAATTTTTGTCACTTATGGTGTGTTAATTCTCTTATGGAAAAGGGTTCAGACCTTTCTTACTTGTCCAAACATGATCTTCCCTACCTCAAGACAACACAGGGTTTCCAACATTATGGGAAAACACTACATTGTTCAATAGTTTTAGTAATTATATATTAACTCTAATACATAACACCTCCTTCTAATAACAAATTATTTAGTAATTAATTTAAAATAATTGTAATATACTCCAGTAGTTGCTGACATATTACATATGTACAGTACAGTACATCAAGTTTGGAGGTGTTGGTTTATATATTTACAGATTTTGTCCCAAAAATAGGGTAGTACATTAGATTCAATGGTACATTAGAAATGATAAAACACAGTAAATGTATTTTAAGCTTTCCATTTCTAAAATAGATGCATAAATATGTTGATTATTGTCATTTTTAGGTATGTTAAAATAAAATAACAATATATTTAAATTAAACAAAATATCTGTATCTATCTAAATTTCTATTGCAAAATTTTCAGAAACTGGCAAATCATAGATAACCTTTTCAAAAAATAATTCATATTATAATTTGAATTACATAATACAGTGGATTCTCAATCTATCATTCCTGTATCAATCTTTTTCCTGCATCTATTGGTTGTTTTCACCACTGTAAAATAAGGACCCATATATATAATGTGTTGTATTATAAATAATGTATTTTCCTGTATTCTTGGTTCTCGCATTGTTTGTTCTGTATTTTAACTAAAAAAAAAATGTTATCTTGCATCAATTGTTTTACAATAGAAGGTGGGAATTTGAAACAGTTTTTCATTTACTAAAAATAATAGCATGTCAAATTTAACACTTAAACCCTTTGACTATACCTAACTAGTTTTTTTTTTTTTGTTGTTGCAATTTTTGACTACTTTTTGTCTACTGCTTTTGAAAATAATGTACTTTATTGGCAACATTTCCTCTTAAAGCCTGGCAACACTAGTAAAAATTAGCATGTTGTCTTTGTGTTGCCATTTATACGATTATTTAGTGTGCTGTACAATGTAGGATAATGTCTGTATGGTAATTTCATAAATATGCCCTACTCCAAAAACAACTAATAATTTTTGAAAATAAAAAAAAAAAGAAAACCAATCTGCAATCACTATTTTTACATGTATTGCCTTTTCATTTTGTATCTTTTTTCACTGCTAAGCAACTAAATTTTCAGATTGGCTACTACTGTTTATTGTCAATTATAAGGCATACTTTGTAATTTTTTCGAGACTGCTAACTGCTATACTTTTAGATATACTGATAAAATGCTGAAATTTATGTGAAAAGAGAATTGTGTAAATGATAGTCTGTTGAAATTCCATTATGCTTCTTGTACAAAATGTATTAATGTAGTATCAATAAATAGTTTTCATTTAGTGAACTGTCTAGAACTGAAATTTTTTTGGCATAGGGAGTTGCAACTACTCAAAGAGTGGACTAAAAATTTTAGACAATTGCAAAAATTTTGAAAAACTAAGGTTTATGCATATGAAATAAGTATGGTATATAAAGGAATGTGTTACATATTTGTTAATGTTTGATATGTTAAAATTGCATGAAAAAATGTAAATTTTAGCTTATGCTCATTCAGAGGTTTGTTTCACATCATATAAGGGAGAGTCATAAAAACTTCATTGTAAAATTGGTTTCTAAAAATTTTTTTGTTGTAAGAAATGATTGAGATTAAAGTTTATGAAATTCTGACAAAGAGCAAACCTTGTTAATATTTCTATGGATAAAGGATGTAAGTAAAAAGGATTGAGATGGATATATGATAATTTTAAGTGAAATATGATAGTTTCAAGGGTTAGATATGATAATTTTCTCCCATAATGTTGGCAACCCTGGTTGTCTTGAGGTAGGGACGATCACATTTGGACAAGTAAGAAAAGTCTGAACCCTTTTCCATAAGAGAATCAACACACTGTAAGTGACAAAAATTTATAATTTCACTAATATTTTTGACATTTCCACAGTATAAACTTCAAGTGAAGAAAAGAATCAACATATATAGTATTCTTACCAAAAGAATATAGAACAAATTTCAGTAGAATACTGATTTTTGTTCAATCAATTTTTTAAAATGTAGAATAAATGAATGTCTGTGCGCATGCTCCATATCGTTTAGTATTACAGAAAGCCATCATATAAGCCTATCACTGGAAAATACACATTTCATACAAAATAAATAATAAAAACATCAATGTCATAAATTTCCTATGTCAATCACTTTCCCCAAAGTCCTGCCAAAAACAATAGATCAAGAATCCACTGTATTTAATAAATGATAAATATTCTAGTCTTTTAAAAAACTATTTATTAGTAAAAATAACTAACCACTGGAACATGAAGATTAGGATCTGCGCCATGATCTATCAAAAGTTTAGCCATATGAAGGTTTCTTGTTCCTATGTTAGAAGTGAGTCCTTTGCCACACAACACTATATATAGTGGGACACGTTCATAAGGTCCTGGAATTATTTCAAAAACAATTTATAATTTTATTTATTATTATAAGCATTTAATTTTTTAAATAATTTAATTTAATTTTTAATATTTTATTTAATTTTGTTAACATTTCATAAAATGTTCTAGAGCATTTTTTTCCAGTTGTATCTAGAAAAAAATGAAAATATCTAAATTTTATCTTTACATCCTGATAAATATTTATTACCAGAAATTTATTATTCCTAGTAAATATTAATAAATTTTGATTTAATAGAATTCAAATAATAATAATAAAAAGAAATTAACTTTAATCTTTTGTTAACATTGTTTAAAGAAAGAAATAAATGTTTCATTTTTGTTTTGATAAGGCATTTGAAGATCATTAATGTGCAAAACTCATCTAATCTGGATAACAGATGGAAAGAAATACTTGACTCATATGAATAAAGAAAACTAATTATATTAATTTATAAAGTAAACATTCAATGTGAAGACATTTATTGTTTCTTCTAATTTATTGAATATTTTTTTATAAATAACTTATTATTGAATAGAGATTATAAAAGTTAATTTAAATAAAATATATCAAAGTTGAAGGAATTAATACTTTCAATTTTAAATTTATTATATTCCATACTAGCACAATTATGTCATTAATATATAACGGCTACATGATATAGTCTGTATTAAATTCTTTTTGTGTTTCAATATGTAATGTAATTATCTTCATTACAATTAAATAATTATAAAACTTTAAGAATCACTTAGTAGCCTGGTCAGTAAGACATGCCATGTATTAGGACAAAACATTCAAGAACATAATCAAATCCTGTAACACAAGCATAATTTACTTCACCTACAAGACTCAAAATGCCGCTTAGTAGCCCTACTGGCACTATATTTTTCATGGAAAACTAAACAAAGAGACACAAATTTGGATATTTTTGGCTTTTCCATGTGATGTCTGCCTGTTTTCCTTTATTAGCTGTCATTCTGGGAAAAGAATCTTCACATTTTCTAGATTGTACTACTATGATTTTTTTTGTACAGAAATAATTTCTCGTCATTAAAATGGTTTTATTGTGCTCAGATGTTTGATTTATTGGTAAGAACACGCGTTGATATAACTCTAACATAACTCGTTATATTGTATCTCACTTGCATAACTTATTGGGATGTTTGTCTAGTAGCCCCAAAAATCTCTGATCCGAATGCTGTGCTATTAAGCAGAATTGACAGTATATGAGATCATCCATATATTATTAATGCTATTTTTATACTTTTCAACTACCATCACACTCCATAACACTCATATCCACCCCAAAATTATGTAAAGCATATCCTCAATCAACCTCTTAATTGTACTAAAAAAATAATACACAGTACAGGATACCAAATGTTATGCTACTTTATTAATTACATGTATAATGTACAAAATAGTGACATAAACAGTACAATTTGCTATGCTTTTCTTCGGAAACAAAAGTGAATCATTCTGTTACACAAGGTTGAGATATCAACTACCAGGTAACAATTTAATACAGTCCTTATGTAATTTATGAACAGCTCCCATGTTTATAAAACAAAAAATAATATAAAACTAATTGTGTTGATTGGTTATGCTTGAGATTGATACTTGGAATAAAAAATAATGTAATGTAAAAACTTTAATTAAAAAAATTACCATAAAAAATTAAGAAAGTAAATTTTAAAAGGCAAAATAGAACTACACTATATAATGGAACCAAATATGCTGCCATTGCCCTAAACCAGTGATGGTGAACCTTTTTGAGAAGTGTCAAATTTTGTTCATTATTTTTTTTAGTACTAGCTCATGGGTCACTAAGTTAGTGGCATCATTTGGAAAGGAGGGAGGATGATTAAAAATTACTTTTTTTGGTTTGCACTTTTAAAATTCTCTAAAAATTTTATCTTTTCTTTTTGTTTTACATCTTTTATTTTTGCAAGTAAAGAGTAAAAAATAAAGATTGACGTAAAAAAATTGATATCAATGGGGTGATACTATGAATTACCACACCAGATGACACCATGTCCAGTCAGCAGTCGCTCCTGCACTGAGTATTTCAATGAACAAGGAATAAAGAAAATCACATATATATTATGAAATATTATTTATTAATAGATAAAATTACAGGTATGTGTATGTATAATAAAGTTGAAATATATTTAATAAGAAAACTGTTCTTGTTTATTTTCAGATAGTTTCTTAATATTACGTTTATATTCCATATTTATTAGTTTAACGCATTTCGCAGTCAATTCATTTCCAAGTTTATTTCTATTGGTATATTTTACAAAATTTATTGAAGAAAACAATTTTTCACACAAATATGTGAACCCAAATATCGTTAAAAGAGCATTAGCAAGTTTCTTCATTGATATAAAATTATTTGGTAAAGAATCCCATACGTTTAATACAGTATAAAACA
>NW_019384386.1:758997-769895 GCF_000671375.1 Centruroides sculpturatus | reverse complement strand
ACGAACGTACCCATTATTAAAGACTTCGATACAAAAATGAAAATTTGTGAATTGGCAAAGAAGTTTGATCTACCGGAATTGTCGGACAGAACAATTATAAAAGGCAAAGAAAAAAATTCTCGAAGCTGTGAAAAATGCTCAATCTTTAAATTCAAGCATCATTGGTAAACGTCACAGTATTATCGCTGAGATGGAAACAATGTTAAAATTATGGCGTAATAATCAAGTAAATGTGAAAAATTGTAAAATAATATAGGCATAATTTGTTATACATATGCATTATCTAAGATTTTATTAAACATTTTTTTTTCTAAATTATTGTTTTCTTTAGTCTCCGGCCCCAATTAAAAATTATTTGTATGTATTTATATGCTAAATTATACCCCGACTTACGTGGTTATCACTCAGTCCCACCTATCGCATAAGTTCGGGGTATTACTATATTTATTGTCCTTGTGTATTGGCTACATAAAATAAATTTTATGAATATAATCTTTTATAGACTGCAGCCTACAGCCAAGGTTTTAGGGTACACATAGACTTTAATTTGATTTGCAGTTATTTAAATTGTTGTTACAGATTACAAATTATTATTACTGATGATTTTTAATAACAATTGAATAAATGGAAACTGACATTATACCATTATTGATGTTTTAGTGAAATTCAACTATCTTAATAGTAAATAATTTTTTGTTCTAATAAATAATTTGATCCAGTTGCTCTTTTGATGGTTTATACCAGAGGAAAAGCTATACAGTAGAGCATCAATTATCTGAATACTGATCAATCGAAACATCGGTTAACTGAAAGCATTCCAGTTGGCAAATTCAAATTTCTGCTAGTGCTGTGCTGTAATATTTGGTTATGTCTTGGACTACTCCAATATTATTTTTGTTGGTGTGCGTGTTTTAGCTGGCAGCACTGACACAACCATGAGAGGGTACTTAAGGATGTGCCAGTATTTGAATGAGACTTTTCCCTCATCATGAGTGGTGAGTTTTACATGTTTTGTGTTGTGTTTTTCTGAGGACTGTGTGGGAGGACGTTTGTCATACTGAATCGGAACATTTTGATACTAGTTTAACTTCCGAAATATAATTCTTTTTGTTTTTATATTTTTCAATATATTTATTTTGTTTATGCAAAATAAAGAAATTATTTTTAACTATAGAATAGCCACGATTATTATTTAAAAAAATTTTTCCATAGGCTTAACATTGACGAAAATTCAACACAAAGCGACACGCAATAGAAAAAAATTTCAACATGGGATAGGTTAATATATTTTCTTGTACACAGTCAGTTATCTGAACAACCCCAGCCCCAAATTGTTTCAGATAATCGATGCTCTACTGTATATATATAAATAAACAAGCTCTGATTCTGTCTGCTACAGTCAAATTGGCATAAATTTTGTATTCTATTTGTCATTTAATCTGAATCAGCCTGTATTTTTTCATATAAAATAAAATATCTGTAATAGATGAGATAACAACCAAATGCATAATTTAAATAGCATTATGTGTACATATGTAAGTATATATTAATACACAAAAATTAATATTACACCATACCATCATTGAAAAATTCAGGATCTGTAGCATTTTCTTCTATTATTGTACATGCTCTTTCATAATCACTTGTCTCTAGTGCTCTTGTAAGAGCAGTATCATTTATCCCAAATCTTACTTGAAAATTTCCTATACCAGCCATGAATATTTTGTACTGCAATTAAAACATATTTAGAAATATTAAAAAATTATACTAATTACTTTAAAAATATAAAATAAATAACTACTTATTAAGATTTAATGTATTTTATTATTATTATTAAACTTGAGTAATTTTAATCATAAATTATGAAATTAAAACATTATGTGGTAAAAAGCTAAAATTTAAAATTTGTGAAACACTATAAATTTTTTACCTATTATAATTTATTTATTAAAAACAGTTATTAACTTTTTGCAAAAATATAAAATTTATAAATTCAACAATACTATGGTTAATGACAATTGGATTAAACATTACTAATACATTAAATCATATAGAGTTATAGACCTTTTTTAATGTTCAAACAATTTAAATCATCTATAATTAAATTTAGAAATCTAAAAAGGAATAATTCAACAATAATTATATGAAAATCAGAGTAATCATTTGCCAAACAAAATCCTTATAAATCTGAAGACTTGAGTAAGTATATGAATGACAAAGTATTAAAATATTTATCCAGTATCAGTATAGTTCAAAGCAGAAACGAATTTGTTTCTTTCCTAATTATGCTATAAAATTAATACTGTAACAACATGTAATAACAAATCTGCAATAACATTTGTTGATGATTAAATGTAAAAATGTAGATTCATTTCTGAAAAAAATTTTGATATATTATTCCATTATCAATGTCAGTTAATGAGTTAATTGAAAATTTATATTTTAAAGTGTAAAACATATTTTAATTAGAAAATTATATGTGTAATAATTTTTTAAACAAAATATTCATACTAAAAATATCCCTAAACTTCATTCTGTTTAATATTTATATACACTGATGTTCTAAGCTATTGCATGCCTACTGCAAAATACAATGATGCCTCATATTTTGAATTTAATTCATTCCAGGAAACCATTCAAACTCTGAACCAATGTTTTCCCGTTAGAAATAATGGAAAATGAATTAATCCATTCCCAGATCCCAAACAATATCCATTTCAATAAACTTAAAACAGCAAATACACAAATACACTAATTTAAGATAAAAATAACACAACTAAATGTCTTAATAATAATTAAAACACAAAAGCAATAAGTAAAATACATAAATACTGTATAATCTGCCAAATGTGTACCACTTTCATGCTTTGTGATAAGTTCCTTTTTCATCTCAGTCATCAATATTACAACCTTTCTCGTAGGCTCAAAAACCATTCTCATAACTGGTAATACAGATGTTGGATTGAACAAAGTCCATCAGATCTCATCCAAATTGAAAATGTGTTCTCATGGTTCTTGAATTTCAGAAAGGACAATTTTCAACAGAATAAGAACTAAAAAGTGATTATTTGTGTACGGCACCATAACATTAGTTGCGATATGTGATATTATCTGAAGTCTGAGTAATAGAATGTCAGAGAATTCAAGCTGTTATTAAAGCCAAGAAATATTGATGAATACAATGTATATATTAATGTATTTGTATTTGCTTTCATGAATATTTTGTCTAAACTCTTGGTTTATTAACTCTTCTTCATATCCTCAAAACAAGCATCTTATACTGTATATGTGTGTATGTATATATATAAATGAACATATTGCAAAAAATGTGTGTCAAATAAGAATACATACGTTGCAGTAAAAACTAAACTTTTCAGATTTTATTTTTCTTGTATATTTATGATTACTTATTGCTAATACATTATCTCCATCATAGATTATACTTACATTATTAACATTCTGTTCACATAAACTCAGCAGGTAGGAAATATTTTAGAACACCAGTGTAAAATAATTTAATATAGCTGAACTGACACAAGGAAACCAAACACATTTTTACAATTTAAAAACCAAATATTGGCCAAATTTAAAAATTGTGTTGATTTAGAATATACTAACTTGTAAGACAATATTCAATTTAAAGTAAGTCATTCAATATTCTTAAGAACAAGATGATTATCAAGTTAGTTGATTAATGATAAATGAATAATCGGGATTGTACAATTGTTTAACTGTATGACTAATAATTATCAGGTATTTTTTAAAAATATCTTATAAAATTTCAATTTTTTTTCTAAATATTAATCTTATATATTCTTTTTCAGTTTTTCTTAGTATCTACAAATTAAATACATAAATATTTATTTTATTATGCATTAATGGTTTAAAGTTGAATGAAAAATGTTGAAAAATGAATTACATAAATCATCCTTGGTCATATTGGGTTACTACTATAAATTTAAAGTTATATATTTAATTTTTACATAAAGGAGAGAAAAGCTTTAATTATTTTATTGTTTTTTCTTTGTCACTATTATTCAGTAAGAAATACCACACTCCCTATTGGTTTATTCAGTATACTAGCAAGTGCATAGCCTGGCTTGTGTCACTCACAGGCTTTCACAAGCTTTTAGGAACTGTTCAAAACATAATTCATTGTTTTGTGAGAGAATTCAAAGCACTTTTCAAAATACAATTGAATGCTACAGAGTTTACAATAATATGGGGTTTACACTGACAGAGCTTAAATTGGATTCATCTTTGTTAGTTTCAGCTTCAGTAGTATATTTCTGACCCAAGAATATCATTTAGTAAAGCTTCAGTGACAGATAAGTTTTCCTTTACAGTCATTTTACAAAACATCAAAATATTAAACAATCAGCACCACTTAGCAGTGAAAATGATAATTTTTTCATTAAATGTACTACCTACATTGATTATTGTTGTGTAGTCCTAATGAATGGCAGAGTAATTTTGCTTTGTCTCTGCTTGGATGGTTTGGTTTTTCCAAAATGGATCAGCATAGCAGGATGCATCGCATCAGAATCCTGTCTGAGGCAGACCTGAATGCAAGGTACTGACCCTGCTCCAAATTAAATTTCCAAATGCTATTTATTTTTATTTAAATTAAAAAATCAATATATATTACTTACTATAATCTTGCCTCAAAGTATTACTTTCTTTATTGTATTCTGTCTNATTGTTTCTTCTAATTTATTGAATATTTTTTTATAAATAACTTATTATTGAATAGAGATTATAAAAGTTAATTTAAATAAAATATATCAAAGTTGAAGGAATTAATACTTTCAATTTTAAATTTATTATATTCCATACTAGCACAATTATGTCATTAATATATAACGGCTACATGATATAGTCTGTATTAAATTCTTTTTGTGTTTCAATATGTAATGTAATTATCTTCATTACAATTAAATAATTATAAAACTTTAAGAATCACTTAGTAGCCTGGTCAGTAAGACATGCCATGTATTAGGACAAAACATTCAAGAACATAATCAAATCCTGTAACACAAGCATAATTTACTTCACCTACAAGACTCAAAATGCCGCTTAGTAGCCCTACTGGCACTATATTTTTCATGGAAAACTAAACAAAGAGACACAAATTTGGATATTTTTGGCTTTTCCATGTGATGTCTGCCTGTTTTCCTTTATTAGCTGTCATTCTGGGAAAAGAATCTTCACATTTTCTAGATTGTACTACTATGATTTTTTTTGTACAGAAATAATTTCTCGTCATTAAAATGGTTTTATTGTGCTCAGATGTTTGATTTATTGGTAAGAACACGCGTTGATATAACTCTAACATAACTCGTTATATTGTATCTCACTTGCATAACTTATTGGGATGTTTGTCTAGTAGCCCCAAAAATCTCTGATCCGAATGCTGTGCTATTAAGCAGAATTGACAGTATATGAGATCATCCATATATTATTAATGCTATTTTTATACTTTTCAACTACCATCACACTCCATAACACTCATATCCACCCCAAAATTATGTAAAGCATATCCTCAATCAACCTCTTAATTGTACTAAAAAAATAATACACAGTACAGGATACCAAATGTTATGCTACTTTATTAATTACATGTATAATGTACAAAATAGTGACATAAACAGTACAATTTGCTATGCTTTTCTTCGGAAACAAAAGTGAATCATTCTGTTACACAAGGTTGAGATATCAACTACCAGGTAACAATTTAATACAGTCCTTATGTAATTTATGAACAGCTCCCATGTTTATAAAACAAAAAATAATATAAAACTAATTGTGTTGATTGGTTATGCTTGAGATTGATACTTGGAATAAAAAATAATGTAATGTAAAAACTTTAATTAAAAAAATTACCATAAAAAATTAAGAAAGTAAATTTTAAAAGGCAAAATAGAACTACACTATATAATGGAACCAAATATGCTGCCATTGCCCTAAACCAGTGATGGTGAACCTTTTTGAGAAGTGTCAAATTTTGTTCATTATTTTTTTTAGTACTAGCTCATGGGTCACTAAGTTAGTGGCATCATTTGGAAAGGAGGGAGGATGATTAAAAATTACTTTTTTTGGTTTGCACTTTTAAAATTCTCTAAAAATTTTATCTTTTCTTTTTGTTTTACATCTTTTATTTTTGCAAGTAAAGAGTAAAAAATAAAGATTGATGTAAAAAAATTGATATCAATGGGGTGATACTATGAATTACCACACCAGATGACACCATGTCCAGTCAGCAGTCGCTCCTGCACTGAGTATTTCAATGAACAAGGAATAAAGAAAATCACATATATATTATGAAATATTATTTATTAATAGATAANGAAATCACTGTGATAATGCAGCAATTGATCTTGTTTGTTATTAATGATATATTGTAAAAGCACTATTACATCAGTTTAATTTTCATCCATATAAACAAGAAGAGTTTCAAAGAAAAGGAAGATATGATATTATTATTATGTACAATACAATAGAGTTGAAATATATTTAATAAGAAAACTGTTCTTGTTTATTTTCAGATAGTTTCTTAATATTACGTTTATATTCCATATTTATTAGTTTAACGCATTTCGCAGTCAATTCATTTCCAAGTTTATTTCTATTGGTATATTTTACAAAATTTATTGAAGAAAACAATTTTTCACACAAATATGTGAACAAAGAAGAGCATTAGCAAGTTTCTTCATTGATATAAAATTATTTGGTAAAGAATCCCATGCGTTTAATATAATATTTTCAATTTTTAGTGTGGGATCATTATTATCTGCACTACTTTCTGACATTTTTCCTTCTACTTTGGAAATCAAGTTTTGAAATGTATTTTTCCACACTATGCTGCCTTGAAATTCAACTAATTCCATTTCTAAATCATGGATAACAAGCCACATAAATTTGGTTAACTCCATTGTTTTAAATTTTGTTTTGTATGGATATAAAATAAAGTAAAATGTATCTGTATCGGGCCTTTAGACTTTTTTTTTTTATAAATTCGACATTAGATATACAGTAGAACCTCGATTATCCAAACCTCTATTATCCGGATTGTTCAAAATAAACAAAAATTTTACAAATTTGCTGATTTGCACTTGGCGAATTACGATACTGTTTATGTATGTGATGGAATGTATAACTTTTTTTGTTTCAACAACGTCTCATGTGGAACAGTGGTCGTAAACTCTTAAATATATTTTGCTTTGTAATAAAAATATAATTTGACATACGTATTTATAAATAATTTATATTCAAATTACATCATTTCTATGACCAAGAGCGGTGTATGGGCAACATGGGCCACCACCTATGCCTCGCAATCCGAAGGGCCTTGCGCCTTGAAGGATTATGCATTACTTAGAAGCCGCGAACGAGACGAAAAAATTTTACTCGTCATAAAACGATAAATAGTTTGTCAAATATTTTATTCACAAAAATGCAGTTTCAACTGCTTTTTATTTTATAAAATCCGTCTTCTTGCACCACCAGAGGGCCTTTTAGACAATAGGTAGTCTGTTAGCTCTGGTCAGTAGTAGTCCAAATTCAATACGAACGTTTGTTTCCTGAAAATTTGATCACGATTTAAATACAGTATTTATTTTTAATATTACCGANACATTATGTTATGTAAGTTAAGTTTTAGTATCATTTCCCTTCTCCCTCTCCTCCACCGTAGTCTATCCTCAAAAGTAAAGTGCAAATAAAACTACATTTTTTTAATCAATTATTATTCTATTATGGTTATTTATGCATTTACAACTACAAAACGCATTTTTCAGTGTTTTCCTTACTACAGTTATTATTTTTTTTAATGTACTACTTAGCTTTAATTTGAGTGTGTTTTTCGTGTTGGAACGAATTATTTGGTTTTACATGTAATTGTATGGGAAAAAATGATTCACCTTACGACATTTTCATGATACGACCTCAGTTTCGGAACGGATTAATTTCGTATCCTGAGGTACCACTGTACTTAATTTTCTTAGTAATAAATGATTGCATCTGAATCTAACAAGATCAACTCAAGATCTTAAGGAGCCCAATGATTAATTTGAGATACGAGATATTAGGAAATAACTTCAGATCAAGTTAAATCATTTTAATCTAATCAAAAATAAACATATATCTGTTATTTTCTGAAGGTGTTTATTAAGGTAAATTTAACTCAAATGTATAATTATCAAGGGGTTTTGATACCACTGGACAGCCACATCCACCACATAAATACTCATGTTATACTGAAAACAAATCATTAAAATATAGTGATTTGAAATGCACATATACTACAGCATGAATAAATAATGTTACAAATACTTGCATAGTTAATTTAGTTACTGCAAGTCTAGACAATTGAAATTCGGAACAAAATTTGTACCAAAATTTTTGGTTTATGAATTAAGAAAATTACTATAAATTCTGCAGTGCAATAGAAAACCATATTCAATAATGTAACGCATAGCAATTCATTTAAAACACGTTCTAATATTTATACATGTATTGTACATGTATTAATTATTCAAATCCTAATATTTCAAATAAAGAAGTTGGGATAAAATATCTCAAAAACTTTTAGTCACAAACAAGTCTCCGAGATCCTTATGATTTCAGTATTCATTGATATTGCTTGAATTAAAATTGACTTGTATTTAATAAGTTGAAAATATAATGTGTTCCAAAAATTATGGTGGGGATTTCAAAAGATTACATTTTATTAAACAGAACATGAAATATACAGTACATTAAACATGAATTAAATTAAAAAACAACTCAAATAGTTTATTCCACATGTTTACATATTTAAAGTTCTATGTGGGCTACATCTAGTCATTTATACCACTTCCTACAATATTCAACTAAGAATATAAGAAATGACAGATTCAACAACTTCCCTAAATCACTTTTTCAAATGTTGAATGTAGTGAATATGAACACTACACAATCTTCGAATAAGTAGGGTGCACAATGCAACCAAGCTTCCTTTAAAAAATGACTGTCATTAAAAGTTTTCCCGTATTGAGCAATAGCTTTTGACGCTTGATAACTAGCAGCAGTAGTATTTGATTGAGTTCCAATATATTTCATTAAGGATGTAGCTTGTGCATTTTTATTTTTGAAAACACGTGATATATACTCCTTTTGCTCTTTTTCACTTCAATTGAAAAGAGATTTGCGGTTGGTTTCATAATATTGCTTTACTGATGTTCTACAAACCACCGTTCCTGAAAATAAAATTATTTTATTGTTTTTTCNTACATTATTCTTTTAATATTTTTGATTGTCTGTTCTTTCTTTTATGATATAAAAAATAAGTTCATAAAAATCAATGCATGGGTCAGTGCCTGACCTGCGGGCCATAGGTTCGCCATCACTGCCCTAAACCCTTGGTTATAGGCCACCCTCATGTATAAGCTATTCTAATACATAGGCCACAACCTACAGCCTAGGTACAGTACTAGGACTAGGTACAATCAAAATAAGAACCAACAGGAAAAAAAAAAAAACAGCATCAAGAATAACATTATGTAAATCTCACTGTGCTAGATACTAAAGTTAATTGTATGTTATTTTGTTGGTCACTTTTGCCACTTTTCATGAATTTAATTTAACTGCTTTAAAATTACAGTAGAATCTTAGAAACTTGGCAATCCATAATCTAATTGTCATTCAAAATAAATAAATACATGTAATCTAATTTTTATCTAACTTAACACTAGGATCAAAAAAGTTATTCTTCACTGATAACACTTGATAATAGCATAAATTCCACATGTTAACAGAGAATATAATCCTTTTTCCAAGGTGCCACTGAAAAATGCCATGACATGAAATCAATAACTACAGAATAGTACTGAATAGTGAATATTTTTTAAATTAAAATTTAATTACAAATAGACATACTCTCTACTGGTACATAGTTATGATGATATGTATATTAATTTGCGCATATAACATCTAAGGAATTTTGCTATTTAGACTGGTATCATTGCTATGTCACTGTACATTAAACAAATTTGTTAATTTAGCATAAATTTTCACATCCTTTGTAGTACAATAATTATTTTATGTTATATTGTACTGTAGATTTTCTTTTGCTCTGAATGTGCTATAAGATTTTTAATAGCATGTATTTGTAGCAATGTATTATGAATTGTGAATAACATACCGTATTAATACTGATATAACACTGAATTATTATTAGTATATTTTACCCCACAGTTACAGTTTTTACCAGTAATTAGGTTTTTCATGTACAGTAATACCTCAACTTATGCAAACTCGGAGTTACGCGATTTTCAAATCTCGTCAGTTCGTCTTTGGTTTGAGCACCACGCAACTCTTGATTACTCACTCCCCTCACACTATTGTTCAGCTTACATGTTTGGACGTGTCGCACAGAATCGACACTTAGCTACAATTTATTTCTGTGTTTGTTATATCTATGGAGATTTGAGAGACTCTACTATGTCATCCAAACGAGGTAGAACTGATTCTTCTGCATCAAACAAGAAAACAGAAACTTTATCTTTGGAATGTAAAGTTAACATTATTAAAGACTTCAATACAAAAATGAAAATTTGTGAATTGGCAAAGAAGTTTGATCTACCGGAATCAACGATCAGAACAATTATAAAAGGTAAAGAAAAAATTCTCGAAGCTGTGAAAAATGCTCAATCTTTAAATTCAAGCATCATTCGTAAACGTCACAGTATTATCGCTGAGATGGAAACAATGTTAAAATTATGGTGTGATAATCAAGTAAATGTGAAAAATTGTATAATAATATAATTTGTTATACATATGCATTATCTAAGATTTTATTAAACATTTTTTTCTAAATTATTGTTTTCTTTAGTCTCCGGCCCCAATTAAAAATTATTTGT